>NC_143047.1:13407500-13610000 GCF_057628025.1 Oncorhynchus mykiss
TCATTCCACCCTCTCCTTTCTTGGAGAGCGGTGTGAGCAGTGGTGGATTGGCCTCAAACTAGTCCAGAGTGCAGCCTCAACGCTTCCTAGAATTTGCGAAATTCTATCGCCGTTTTATCCGGGATTAATATGGGAGCTGTGGTGAAGCGGTCCTTGGAAGAGCACCCTGGCTTCCCCCCTTTCAGCATTCAGCTCTTCCAAGGACCGCTTCACCACAGCTCCCATATTAATCCATCCGGACCCGTCCCATCAGTTCATGGTGGAGGTCGACGCTATGGATGTCGAAGTGGGGACTGTCCTGTCCCAGAGTTTTGCCCTGGACCTTAAGATGCATCCCTGCTCCTTCTTCTCCCATAATAACGCCACAAAGAGGAATTATGATGTGGGTGATCGAGAACTACTCACGGTGAAGATGGCGTTGGAGGAGTGGAGGCACTGGTTAAAGGGGGTGGAACATCCATTTATTGTGTGGACAGATCACAAGAACCTGGAGTATCTCCGCAGCACCAAGCATCTTAACTCCAGCCAAGCTCGATGGGCTCTGCTTTTCACTCGGTTCAACTTTACCATCTCCTACCGCCCGGGGTCCAAGAATGTTAAGCTGGATGCGCTTTCACGCCGCTATAGCCCTGCTGCTACACCCTCAGACCCCGAGAACATCCTTCCTACCTTGTGTCTGGCGGCTGCACTCATCTGAGGAATGGAGATCCAGGCCCGTGAGGCGCAGCGTTCCCAGACGGACCTCGGGGGGGGGGGGCCCGGCTAACCGGATGTTTGTCCCAGACGCTGCCCACTCCCCAATCCTATAATGGGCTCATTCCTCCAGGATTGCCTGCCACCCTGGCTCCCGTCAGATCCTGGCCTTTATGCGACAGCACTTTTGGTGGCCCACCATGGTCCCTGACGTCGCCGCATTTGTCGCCGCCTGCACTGTCTGTGCTCAGAATAAGACTCCTCGGCAAGCTCCGGCTGGCCTCCTTCAATTACTTCCTGTCCCTCACCATCCCTGGTCACATATATCCCTGGACTTTGTCACTGGTTTCCCTCCGTCTGATAGCAACACCACTATCCTTACGGTGGTGGACAGGTTTTCCAAAGCCGCCCATTTCATTCCCCTCCCCAAGCTACCCTCGAGACGGCCCAGCTCATGGTGCAGCACATCTTCCGGATTTATGGACTTCCGGTTTCCGACAGTGGTCCTCAGTTCTCTTCCAGGTTCTGGAAAGAGTTCTGCACACTCATTGGGTCGTTGGCCAGCCTGTCCTGCGGGTTTCACCCCCAGTCTAACGGCCATCCGGAGTGAGCCAATCAGGACCTGGAGATGACTCTTCGTTGCCTCATCTCCGCCAATCCCACCACCTGGAGCCAGCAACTCGTGTCGGTGGAATACGCCTGAAACACCCTCCCCTGCTCAGACACTGGTCTCTCGCCTATCGAGTGTTCGATGGGTTATCAGCCCCCGCTTTTCCTTAAACAAGAGATCAGCATACCCTCGGCCCAGATGTTTGTCCACCGCTGTCGCCGTACCTGGAAGAGCCCAGTCTGCTCTTCTCAAAACCACCTCCAGGTATCGACGACAGGCGGACTGCCACCGGACCCCTGCTCTCCGTTATTATCTTGGGCAGAGGGTATGGCTGTCCACTCGGGATCTGCCCCTCCGGGTGGAGTCCCGCAAACTTTCCCCATGTTTTATCAGCCCTTTCCCCATCTCTAAGATTCTTAGCCCCTCTGCTGTTCGTCTTCTGTTGCCTTCCGGCATACTGGGGTGAGGTGTCATAGGAACATCCTGGACCCAACCCTCATTGTTAAATTCCACCGCCGGCACCCGGTCCTACCGGCACCCGGTAGGATGTCAGGTGGCTTCTTTGGGGGGGGGGGGGGCGACAACCTTGCAGGCGCGACACAAAACGCAGAAATAAAATATAAATCATGCCTTACCTTTTGACGAGCTTCTTTTGTTGGCACTCCAATATGTCCCATAAACATCACAAATGGTCATTTTGTTCGATTAATTCTGTTGATATATATCCAAAATGTCAATTTATTTGGCGCGTTTGATCCAGAAAAACACAGCTTCCAATTTGCGCAACGTCACTACAAAATATCTGTAAACTTTGCCAAAACATTTCAAACTACTTTTGTAATAAAACGTTAGGTATTTTTAAACGTTACTAATCGATCAAATTGAAGACGGGACTATCTGTGTTCAATACATCAGCACTGAGGGGGATGTGATGTGACGTCTAAGAAATGCTACTTGAAAGAAAGCTGCAGACACAGTTATCAATATTGACATTTACATCCCAGAGTTTCACTCACGTTGCCATACATGACTGGAGAGGTAACATGAGGACATGTCAATGTGCAACGTGACTGTCGATTCTGACACACCCTGAGACAGAGATGGGGTGTTGAATGTTTTGTTCTTACCACAGAGGGACACTTTGCACCACCCGTCGTCAATGTTCTAAGACATTATAACATGGGCTCATCAGTTAATGCCTAATGTAGCTAATGTTGCAGATGGGGATGTCTCGAGATATATATTAATCCCTACAAAGATTTGCCTCAACTTTTTTGCAATCGGCATCTTTATAGTTTTTTTTTGTACAGACACCATTAGCTAAGATGCGTAATGTATCTCAACTAAAATGTGCAAGTCAAGTTTCACGTTTTAATGTCCCGTTTTACTGTCACGTGCAACAATGCAGTAAT
Source organism: Oncorhynchus mykiss (assembly GCF_057628025.1). NCBI lineage: Eukaryota > Metazoa > Chordata > Actinopteri > Salmoniformes > Salmonidae > Oncorhynchus > Oncorhynchus mykiss. The sequence goes on from NC_143047.1 coordinate 13,410,216, forward strand.
CAATAGCAATGTAATACTAAAAATAACATGCGGTAGAACAAAAACACACGAGAAATACAAAATGGAAAGTCCCGCAAACTTTCCCCATGTTTTATCAGCCCTTTCCCCATCTCTAAGATTCTTAGCCCCTCTGCTGTTCGTCTTCTGTTGCCTTCCGGCATACTGGGGTGAGGTGTCATAGGAACATCCTGGACCCAACCCTCATTGTTAAATTCCACCGCCGGCACCCGGTCCTACCGGCACCCAGTAGGATGTCAGGTGGCTTCTTTGGGGGGGGGGGGCGACAACCTTGCAGGCGCGACACAAAACGCAGAAATAAAATATAAATCATGCCTTACCTTTGACGAGCTTCTTTTGTTGGCACTCCAATATGTCCCATAAACATCACAAATGGTCATTTTGTTCGATTAATTCTGTTGATATATATCCAAAATGTCAATTTATTTGGCGCGTTTGATCCAGAAAAACACAGCTTCCAATTTGCGCAACGTCACTACAAAATATCTGTAAACTTTGCCAAAACATTTCAAACTACTTTTGTAATAAAACGTTAGGTATTTTTAAACGTTACTAATCGATCAAATTGAAGACGGGACTATCTGTGTTCAATACAGGAAGACAACAAACTGACGCTACTTTTCGAGTCATGTGCCTCTCTCAAAAAGTACACTTCAAGTGACACTCATTCAAGATGGCCGTACTTCTTCATTACACAAAGGAATAACCTCAACCAATTTCTAAAGACTGGTGACATCTAGTGGAAGCGGTAAGAACAGCAAACAAGTCCCTTAGAAATCTAGTTTCGCAATGAAAAATCATTGAATAGACAGTGACTTAAAAAAAAAAATCGGAATGGTTTGTCCTCGGGTTTTGCCTGAGTTCTGTTATATTCACAGACGTGATTCAGAGTATTTTCAAATCTACTAATAATATGCATATCTTACATTCTGGGGATGAGTAGCAGGAAGTTGAATTTGGGCATGCTATTTATCCAAAAGTGAAAATGCTGCCCCCTATCCCAAAGAAGTTTAACTTGTTAACAAATTAATAGGCTATTTATTGCATTTCAAAAGTGATATTGAACTGTGTTTGGTTGTCAACGCAAGCAAATATCAATATTTCAAGGAGATTTAATTTATTATTAAGTTGTAGATAAACTGGAATTTAAGCCAGACTAAGTCAGTGGTACAGATGGAACTATCCAAGCAGAGGATACATTTCCATCAAATGTTGATATTTGGTTGTGTTGACAACCAAACCCAATTGAATATCACTAAATATTATTACATTTGAAATCAACCGGAGCTCGAAACCCTAGGCCTATTGTATTGTCTATTTTTTGTTGAATTATGGGTTGAATTTAGACAATAGCTGTTTATCACATTTGCAAAAACGTGATAAAGTACATTTCAATTGCTCTGTTAAACCTTCTCTTTGGAATGACTTGAAGAGCAACAGGGAATCTATTTACTTTTTAAAAGTAAATCGATTTATTCTCAAGATAGCACATTGGTAATAGTCAGTAACAAACATCATAGCTGAGCTGGACAGGGCTTGGTTAAAACTCTGGATGGGAGACAAAAGGGAAGTGGTAGATTGATCAAATCCCCAGCCGATTGTATTTTTTTCTGATAGTGGATATAATGTTGAAGATTAGACGTTGTTTTAAAGGTACAAATTCAAAATATTTTATACGAGATTTGTCTATGTTAAAATTTGGTTACCATGAGGACAATCCTGTGTTTGAAATATCACCCTCAAAAGAACAGTTTATGTTGATTACATTTTTAAATCCAATGTATTTTCCACGTAGATTCCACGTCACAATACCTTGACAAATTACGTTGAAACAATGTTGATTCAACCAGCTTGTGCCCAGTGGGCACCGGTTAGTGTGATTTGAGCTGACAAGTTAAAAATCTGTCGTTCTGCCCCTGAACAAGGCAGTTAAACCACTGTTCCTAGGCCGTCATTGTAAATAAGAATTTGTTCTTAACTGACTTGCCTAGTTAAATAAAGGTTAAATAAATCAAATAAAAAATAGTGTGATTTGAGTGGAGGGGTTTTAGGGAGTAACACAGGAAGTTATTGTTAGTCTGTCTGTTTGTGTGCGTATGGTGTGTGAACAAGAGAACAAGTGTGTGAGTGAATGCTATGTGTTTGCACTCATATAGACCTACCAATGCCTTTTGGCTGCAGGTGTTTTGTGTTAATCAAAGAATCTGGGGATAGATATAGGGGAATGGGGACAAAATAGCATGCAGACTGGGTGGGCTGCTTTCAGAGACAGAGCAGTAGCCCCCAGTTATGGGGGAAGTGCTATGAGGCTTGGACAGGGGGTGGGGAGAAGATCAAGGGTAACCCAGGACATATTGGAGGTCAATGCTCAAACACCCAGTCTTGCTTGGCAACCACCCCAGGAATGTTCTCACAGACCGTGCAGGGGAAGTTGGTAGCCCCCAGACAATTGGCCAAGAGTTAATATTGTCCTTCCGGGTCAAAGGTTAAATGCAGGAAGGTCAGGAAGGAGTGCTGGAATGAGCTGGTCTGCTGAGGCGCTGCCCCCAGTTGTATAAAGTGAGCTGAAGAACTGGCCATAGAGGGGCCAGAGTGAAGAATAATGTTCCTCAGCCTTTGGAACACCCATTGGGCAACAGCTGGCCATGGTGTCTAGTTACCCCCTCACACTCAACAGGCTAGTGGTATCAGCTATGCACAGACAGATGTTCTTGGCAAAGTCAGCCTCACTTCTGTCAGACGGTTTTATGCATGAGAAGCATACTGACTTCTAGGAACAGCAGACATTGGATAGTGTAGGACAGAACAAGGCATTATCATGAAGCTTATCAGTGTGTAACTCAATGTTTGTTCTTCCTCAGGAAGTGTGAAATGTGGTATATTGACATGTGACTATGAATGATAGAAAGTGGTCAAGATAGTGTGTGGAATGTGCTGGACCTCATGGTCTACACAGCATGAAAGGATTTGATACCGTGCTAACTGAACCAGTCACTCATTTGATTTATTCATTCAGCAGTGCACTCATCAAATTCTAATTTCATTCATCTACATATGGTTATTAGATTATGCTTGAGGAAATAAATCTGATAATGTGTGATAGTGTGTGTCTGATGTGTGGAATGGGACAGATCCCACTTCCTTGTCTGCAGTGGAGAACATTGAGAGCCCATCCCCTTCTACAGGGCTCATGTTATCCTGAGGCAGGAATGCATGAATGGCACCCTCCCCTTATCTAACAAGCTCCTTCATTCACAAATATTTAGGAGATAAGTCAACTGACCTCCACTGTTCAAACAGGGGCGGATGGAGGAACTTCAGGCAGACAGAAGAGGTAGAATCAATGTTGACATATTACTCAGAGCCTGTTAAAGTTGCCTGGATTAACAATACAATATCAAGATAACATTATGTTGCTGTATATGTTCTCTTATAACTAGCTTCAGCATGGCATGTTTTAATTTTATATCAAGGGACCAAGTGAAGATATGTACAGAGAATTGACTGCATCTCTTGTATTTGAACTTATCTTCAATAAAGAAAATACATATTTTGCACAAGCGTAAAAGATGTTTGCATTTTCTTGTATATGCAGGTTTGTCCTTCAAATATTAAGATACATTTGATTTAGAGCAGTAGGCCCCATCCTCATATTCTTTAAAGGTGTCTGACCATTTCTTTCATCTCTTTCTTTAAAACAGCGTGAGTAATCATCTAGAAAGGTGAATGACAGTAAGACAGGTCAGGCAGCCAGAAGAAGACTGAACCTCGGGCCACAAAGATGGTTAAATGACAAATGAAGAAGGCTCCTGGTCAAGAAAATACAGTGCTGATCCTCTGTAGGCCCTGCCTTCACAGATGTCACCAGGAAGGGGCCAGGCAGGGCCCCTGGTTCCATATGAGAGGTCCTTTTGCTGAGCCTGACCTACCTTCTGGGGCCCTGTATACACCCAGAGAGCCACAGCCTAAAGTCCCGAGGCAGGGAAGAGATGCTGATGGCCTCACACACCCCCACCCACCATTGGCCTCTTTCCCATCCATCTTCTCCAGTTCACTTGAAGGTCTCCCCTGTACCTCTGTAGACAATACCTACCACCAAGGACTGATTCACAACCAATATGTGCTTCTCCAAATGGTGTTATAACTCGTTTAGATGGTTCCCAATTTTATACAATTTTATTATAGCGATGTGAATCATCCAACTAGTACATTTGAATGGATTTCCACCGTGTTTCCACAGTCCACTGTTACTGTGTGACAGCTGTATGCTTTGGGTTCATGGTGAACTAATACTGAGCCACAGTCTCTCCTCCAGGCCTCCCAGCAAGAAAAGGAGAATGCAGTGGCAGACTTTAGCTGGAGATCCTGTCAGGCTCCATCAGCACTGAGGGGGATGTGATGTGACGTCTAAGAAATGCTACTTGAAAGAAAGCTGCAGACACAGTTATCAATATTGACATTTACATCCCAGAGTTTCACTCACGTTGCCATACACGACTGGAGAGGTAACATGAGGACATGTCAATGTGCAACGTGACTGTCGATTCTGACACACCCTGAGACAGAGATGGGGTGTTGAATGTTTTGTTCTTACCACAGAGGGACACTTTGCACCACCCGTCGTCAATGTTCTAAGACATTATAACATGGGCTCATCAGTTAATGCCTAATGTAGCTAATGTTGCAGATGGGGATGTCTCGAGATATATATTAATCCCTACAAAGATTTGCCTCAACTTTTTTGCAATCGGCATCTTTATAGTTTTTTTTTGTACAGACACCATTAGCTAAGATGCGTAATGTATCTCAACTAAAATGTGCAAGTCAAGTTTCACGTTTTAATGTCCCGTTTTACTGTCACGTGCAACAATGCAGTAATCAATAGCAATGTAATACTAAAAATAACATGCGGTAGAACAAAAACACACGAGAAATACAAAATGGAAATGAGAAGAACGCGAGAAAGTAAGTACTGTAAGCATAATATATAAGGGTCAGTCAGTTCCAGTACCATACAGTATATACAATGTGCAGGGATACTGGAGTGATAGAGGTAGACACAGTGGGCAGAACAAGTATTTGATAGACTGCCGATTTTGCAGGTTTTCCTACTTACAAAGCATGTAGAGGTCTGTAATTGTTATCATAGGTACACTTCAACTGTGAGAGATGGAATCTAAAACAAAAATCCAGAAAATCACATTGTATGATTTTTAAGTAATTAATTTGCATTTTATTGCATGACATAAGTATTTGATCACCTACCAACCAGTAAGAATTCCAGCTCTCACAGACCTGTTAGTTGTTCTTTAAGAAGCCCTCCTGTTCTCCACTCATTACCTGTATTAACTGCACCTGTTTGAACTCGTCACCTGTATAAAAGACACCTGTCCACACACTCAATCAAACAGACTCCAACCTCTCCACAATGGCCAAGACCAGAGAGCTGTGTAAGGACATCAGGGATACAAATGTAGACCTGCACAAGGCTGGGATGGGCTACAGGACAATAGGCAAGCAGCTTGGTGAGAAGGCAACAACTGTTGGCGCAATTAGTAGAAAATGGAAGAAGTTCAAGATGACGGTCAATCTCCCTCGGTCTGGGGCTCCATATCTCAGCTTGTGGGGCATCAATGATCATGAGGAAGGTGAGGGATCAGCCCAGAACTACACGGCAGGACCTGGTCAATGACCTGAAGAGAGCTGGGACCACAGTCTCAAAGAAAACCATTAGTAACACACTACGCCATCATGGATTAAAATCCTGCAGCGCACGCAAGGTCCCCCTGCTCAAGCCAGCGCATGTCCAGGCCCGTCTGAAGTTTGCCAATGACCATCTGGATGATCCAGAGGAGGAATGGGAGAAGGTCATGTGGTCTGATGAGACAAAAATATAGCTTTTTGGTCTAAACTCCACTCGCTGTGTTTGGAGGAAGAAGGATGAGTACAACCCCAAGAACACCATCCCAACCGTGAAGCATGGAGGTGGAAACATCATTCTTTGGGGATGCTTTTCTGCAAAGGGTACAGGATGAGTGCACCGTATTGAGGGGAGGATGGATGGGGCCATGTATCGCGAGATCTTGGCCAACAACCTCCTTCCCTCAGTAAGAGCATTGAAGATAGGTCGTGCCTGGATCTTCCAGCATGACAACGACCCGAAACACACAGCCAGGGAAACTAAGGAGTGGCTCCGTAAGAAGCATCTCAAGGTCCTGGAGTGGCCTAGCCAGTCTCCAGACCTGAACCCAATAGAAAATCGTTGGAGGGAGCTGAAAGTCCGTATTGCCCAGCGGCAGCTCTGAAACCTGAAGGATCTGGAGAAGGTCTGTATGGAGGAGTGGACCAAAATCCCTGCTGCAGTGTGTGCAAACCTGGTCAAGAACTACAGGAAACGTATGATCTCTGTAATTGCAAACAAAGGTTTCTGTACCAAATATTAAGTTCTGCTTTTCTGATGTGTACCAAATATTAAGTTCTGCTTTTCTGATGTATCAAATACTTATGTCATGCAATAAAATGCAAATTAATTACTTACAAATCAAACAATGTGATTTTCTGTATTTTTTAGATTCCGTCTCTCACAGTTGAAGTGTAACTATGATATAAATTACAGACCTCTACATGCTTTGTAAGTAGGAAACACTGCCGATTTTGCAGGTTATCAAATACTTCTTCTCCCCACTGTATGTATATGGGTTAAGGTGACTAGGCATCAGGATATATGATAAACAGAGATTGTATGTGAGTGGGTGTGCGTGTGTGTCTATGGGGTCAAGAGGTTATCGATATCACAACATGGTTTCTTTACGGCAAAGTTGTAAAAACAGCCCCCGCACTTCCCTAGCTCTGTGGCACTTTGCAGCACCTCCTGTCATAAGGTACTGTAAATGAATTTAGCAATGTTAACATTCCCACGTGAAACCCAATATACTAGATCAAACACATTGTCAATGCTATTTCCTCTTGATTTTGTTGTTTAGGAACTGAGAAAGATTACTTTGTTTATTACCATCATGGGAGTCCATATGCAGCTAGGTTACCAGAATGTGAAAGTTGGACTTTATGGAAGTCCTTTGTCTTGTTGTAGTGGATGATGTATTATTGTCATAGCAATATTTACCTATATTGCTAGCATCAAATTACAATGCTCATTGCATATCTCAAATTGCCTACCTGATCCACATAAGGTCCAAGTCAACAAAAGCTGCTTTGTCCACAGTAGGATCACTGCAGCTATGAAAAGAGGAACAGAGACTAAAAAAGAGCATGGTCAGGGCCTCGTGGAGTGTCCTGAAGCATATGGGACCCAGGCGCAGTTCCTCGTGGCTACCCCTAGGTGGTGCTTGCATTCCAACTCAACAAAGCTGCAACAGAGGGTCTGGCAGGGCTGAAGTGGTGAGAAGAGGGGAGCAGACTGAGATATCCAGAGGCTGAGGTAATGGCCAGCCAGACAGGACCTCTCCGCTCCCCAGCCACTATAAATAACCAATAGTTTTTTTTCTTTGCTCTCCTCTGCTTAGGTCTATGGAGACTGGGTCATGCCTCTGTGACCCTTGTCTATGCTAAGTCGGCAGAAAACGCTAACATCCGGTTTTCATGGATACAATATTTTCAACCTAACTTCTGTTTCCCCTGAAAAAAGGAAGTGGGAACTCCGCTCAAGCATATTTATACGCCTGCTATGTTAGGTTACTGTGAGCCTACAAGGCAGACGGAAGTCACCTCACAGGTTGAGAGAGAGAGAGAGAGAGAGAGAGAGAGAGAGAGAGAGAGAGAGTGGAAGAAAGATGTGGCACTCTGTGGAGGGACCACATTTCACATGACAGGGATATCTTTCGTTAGCACACACTTCTGCTATACAATGCTGCAAAGCCACCCACTCCTCTTGTCCAGAACATGTAGCTCCTCAGGTATTTGTGTGGTTTCTAAGAATGTGTTAATAGCACTAGTACGCTACTGAATAAAATGAACAGCTACTGTAGCTCTTGTGTTGGGCCATGTGGACGTATTGGTAGAAATGTGAAAAACTAAAAGCATGTTAGAGGTCATGACTTTATGACATCAACATTCCAACAAACAATATTCCTTACATTTCACTAAGAATATGAAAAGGGGATCTACTCCACCCAAAGCAAACCATAGGTATTTACTTTTTATTAACCTCAAGCCCTCTCAAAATCCAACATTTTGCTCTTCATATAAATAGACTTTCCGCCAGCGCAACTTTAAGCGGGGCCAAATCCGATGGAATTCCAAGCATTGATCTTTCATCAGGGAAGAATATCTGGCTGGGAATTCTGCAATTACATCAGTCCGTCTTAAAAAACAATTGTACACCCATGCTACGCTTTTGTTTGAGGCTGAGTATCTATTGTTCTAGTTAGCTCATCTTTGCTGTTTATTCCTCCTGCTTTTAGTAGTTTGTAGTAGTGGTGTATGTTGTTCTTTATGTGACTTTGTGCACGCGCGCGCGTGCGCGTGTGTGTGTGTGTGTGTGTGTGTGTGTGTGTGTGGGGGGGGGGGGTTATCATTCCATGGCTGAGGCTTCTGTCTGTCTCCACATAGTCCCCCAGCCCCACCTGCTTCCCCCGGTTAGTTGTTGCTCTGGGTTCTCATGGGACTGTAATCTACAACAAAGGCCTCCCAGCCCACACACTAGGCAGAGTAATGCTCCCACATAAGCTCTCCCCCGAGCCATGTGCTTTGGGCCTAGTATTCAGCATGCTGACATGTTACAGCACAAGAACAACCCGGGGAGAGAGGGCAAACTCTTTCTGCAGACAACAGAGGGGAGGGTGGGGGGGGGGGGGTGTAAACGTTTTCATTTGCTCTGAGGAAAACCACAGAAATAGTTTAAGGATGTTTTGTCACTCATGAAAACTTTCACACTTCCTGCACAGGCAGTGTAGCGTATGCTACCTGTGTGGGGGCCTCACATTGCGAGGCTATTAGCTCTTCAGTCTACACTGAGGGAACGCAGATCTGTTAATGAAAACATGTTGTATTTTCTTGTAAATGTATCCTCAATCACCAAGCAGTGTCTCTGCAGTACCTCAGAAATCCTCTGTACCTCCCTCTGGCCTTGAATAGCCTCCTTGATCTGATGCTGTTTTGGTTTATGTTCTTCTTTATCCTCCCTTCTACAGTTTATTTTTTGTTCTGCACAGGTCTATCTGTCTTCACTTAGACAGCGGATAGGAATATGTTTTAAGACCATCAGTTTTCAGTCAGTCAAATCTGTCTGTTTTCAAGTGTCTGCCTGCACAAAGTGCCTCTAGAGCCATGGAGCGTATGTCTTTGTAATCATTCCACACAAAGATTGTTCTGGTTTTTAAGCCTCCACCCACATCAACCCTATAGATTCCTTCCTCCTATGACAGCCGAGCGGAGGCGCAGTCATACATTTTTTGGGGATGTTGGGTTTATTACATAAGCAGGCTAGACGGTTGGGAAAGACAGAGGGCTCCCATTTCGGCTAAAACTAACCGGAGGGATTTGATTTCTGAAAGACTACCTTGTGTGTGAGAGGTCTTACCACCCCTTCACTCTGCACCCCCTCTATAAACGACGAGGGGGAAAGTGAGGTGCACAGTTTCCCTGCTCCACTTGTCATTTTTAACGTTGGGTAAAATCACACGCATCTCAGACTGTTCAAGCCGTTCGTTTCCGTGGAAACAAGGGGAATTAAGGTGAGAGTGTAGTCCATCGGAGGTCTGGTCTAAAGGGCCTGAGGGTCACCTGACCTATGGTGACGTGTGAACTAGCTGCATTCAGTTCTTTGGCCTTTATTCAACTGTATCAACAAGGGAAATGTGTCAATAACAATACCTAGACATAGAAGTGAATGTTTTGCAATTACTAAGATGGAAGTTGTTGCACACAACTTTCACATTCAGTTCCTAATTCCTGCAAATTGATTGCACACGGCTGACAAAGAAGTGCAATTGACATATGAGAGAGTTGCATTGCGAATGAGTGAAAGAAAGAGGGAGAAGAAGAGGAACTTCTGCTGATTGGTCAGTGAAACAGGCTCCCTCTGATTGGCCGGAGCTGATTTGGTCACTCACACAGTGATTGGCTTGTCTAAGACTACCGTTGCACAACCCCTAAGATCTGGATCTGTTGCTATGTGAGTGCATCTCCTGAAGTCCTTTAGGTCTCCCTGTTGGAATCATTGTCTAATACACTACAAGTAGCACACAATTTTCTTAAAAAATAATTGTACAATGCAGAAAGAAAGATAGAAAGAAAGAGATGTACTGAAAAGGAAGCCTATGTGATCACAGTGGCTATGTATCCTCCCCCTGGCTGCTGGCAGCAGACACTGAGGGAGATAACGTTCACAGAGAGTCTCCTTTCTCCCACACCTCTGAGGTCCTAACAGTGGCCTATCATCCTGCAACCACACCGTGCACCTCACCTGCTCGCCCACCTCCTACCCGATAACACTATCTGCCTGCCAGGGGGAGGTGGTGCCTCAACCCGAAACAGCCTGTGCATGCCTGCTAGTGTACAGCCATGATCTGGCCATTACATCTACTCCCCATACCGTCATAGCACTGATGCAAGACCAGAAGAGTTTTGTTTTCAACTGCACTCAAAAAAAGATTAAGGAAATCATTTTTCCTCTTACACAACTTTGCAACTTTTGCAGTGCTTTCTCCAAACTGTTATATATTAACACATACTTCCTTACCCTAATCAATCCCTTCAACACAGCAGCACTCCAGAATGATGATCCTCAAGAGGTGTGTCATTACGATGGCCTGGGGGGTAGGTTCATGACAGTCATAAATACCTCTTCCCCCATTTTTCCTCTCTCTACCCTACTGATGTTACATTTGCAAAACCCTTGGTTAACATAGAGATTCTGGGAACATCAGAAGGTGGGGGGAAATTAACTATATTCTGGTAATCCGACCAATGGAACATATGCGGTGGTACCTAATGAATATGATGCCAGTTCGGTTGTCATCTGAGACATTCTCATCAATGATAAGATGACATAAACTCTACAGTGGAAAGTCTACACATCAGAGTTATCGGATTCACATGGAATTGTTGTTCAATTTAAATGTTTGAATATGAAATTATTCGTGATGGGATGAAATGTGATTTTAGCTTCTAAAATGTGAGATTTGGGTTTTCATAAGATAGGGCTCTGCTCAATCAGTGGCCCGCCCCTGTGAAGGGATATGGGCTATAAAACTTTTCAAACACGCCCTCCTCTCCCTTCCTATATAATCCCTTGTTGACAATATAACCTCCTGTTTCGAGGATGTAGGATGACGGTCTGATGTCAGAATGGTTCAGATAATAACTACAGAATGAAGCCAACATCAGTGTGAGCTTTGGTTGCGAATGGTATGAACTTTGAACTCGTATTCACTACAGAAGTGATACCTCCTAGCCGTTGAGTTAGCAACAGCAGCTGCAAACGCAGGTTAGGAAGGAACAGACAGAGTATCCCGTCTACCACACAACGACTTTACTACAACGTATCCAATTGACAAACAGAGACATTCTTCAAAGGACTCGGTTGGGCAACACGGCCTTCCATCTACCACCAACCTACCGAAGCGCAGCTCAGAGTAAATATTTATTGCATTTTCCTTTTCCAAATGGGCGGTAATTTAAAATGCATAAGATACTGTATTTATGATAGCACAGCTTCGGCCTTTGTTCCTCAGTCTTCCCGCTCCTTCACTCAAACCCAGTCCCTTTTCTTTTGAGTAACAAGCTGTCATATCTATTCCGTCCGCTAGGGACGTTTTCCTTTATGACGTAATTTGTAATCAAGTTATGATTTAATTATGTGTATGTGTAATTCTGTGTGATTAGTTAGGTATTTAGTAAATAAATGATTAAACCCAATTTTGTATTGCTGATTCAAATTGTTAGCCAGACAACTTTCAGATGAGACTGAATTAAGATGACGATTAATATTGACTGCTATTGATGTAAAATATTACTAGGTCTTTAAGAGTTTATTTGGAAGATAACAGCTCTATAAATATTATTTTGTGGTGCCCGACTATCTAATTAATTACATTTGCATGATTAGCTCAATCAGGTACGGAGAAATTATTTTATAGAATAGCATGTCATATCACTTAATCCGGCATAGCCAAAGACCCGACAAGTGACCTAATCAGCGTGACCGCTAACCTCTGGGGGTCAAGTGTAACCATGAATGAAGAGGACTGCAGTTGTTCTAATTCTGTAGCAAGGGGCTCGGGGGCCTCACCCCAGACAACCCACTGCAAAATATAGCCTGACTTGTGGCCGGAACTGTCCATTGACTTGAATGAGTGGGACAGTGCTGGTGTATGTAGTGATTCAGTGGGGGTTTGAGAGAGATGTGAGGCTCCATTGCCTGTGGGCATGAGACATGGAGCTCTTCCTCACAGAGATAGACTTGTTGTGATTTGTGGATGGTGTCCATTTGTGTCATTTGGCACAAAGGCTTTGACAGAGTAGATGCTTTATAAGGAGGTTGTTACACATCCTAGTGACTGACGTGAGGTTTTGTCTTAATGAAGTGAATGTATCAAGTGGAACCCTACCAACAAACCTAGATTTATGAATATGGCTGATTGAATATGGCTCTGAATCGGGCTAGTGATGACATGAGGTGAGACATGAAAGAGTTTGTGTGTGTGGTTGGAATGAAAGGCAGGCAACCTGCCATGCTTCAAGTGGCGTAGAAAGTGGATGTCATTGCCTGAAAAGGTAGAGATGGGCTTCCAATTGACCAATGCAATGTTTTCACCGTAGTCTCTCCTAATCCTCAACATATGGAGTAGGGAAAGGCATGGCAGCAGCCTGCGTCGTTGGCCCCTCTGCCCGTATTGTGCATACAGAGGATGGCACAGTCACACGGGCAGTGTTCATAAGGAAGGGGACATGTGTGGTCCCCTCCTTCTCCACCCCCACCCCTCATCTGGAGAGCTCCGCTCACAGGAGCCCTGTGCAACAATTGCAGCTTTCATGGCGTCTGTAATGACAAAATGAAACACAGTTGTGGGGACTTAGGGAGAGTAATCACTTTCAGAACCCTGGGAGGATGAACTCATAGTGCTTCCCCTACAATACGCTACATAGAGAAACCTAACTGGCCTGGCCATCCCCTTCTGTTGCGTAGAATTTATCATAAGATAGCCACGTAAATCATGGTGTAAGTATCATGTTACACTCAACCTGTCTTCAATGACAACCTCGCTCCTGGTTGTAGTGCATACTAATCACACTCCAACCTCTTGTGGACGGGACAGTGTGGTCAAGCTGTTAAAATACAGAACTCTAGGCCTGAAACATGCATCGTCAGGGGACTAAGTGATGCAATGTTTACAGTGCCTTGCGAAAGTATTCGGCCCCCTTGAACTTTGCGACCTTTTGCCACATTTCAGGCTTCAAACATAAAGATATAAAACTGTATTTTTGTGTGAAGAATCAACAACAAGTGGGACACAATCATGAAGTGAAACGACATTTATTGGATATTTCAAACTTTTTTAACAAATCCAAAACGGAAAAATTGGGCGTGCAAAATTATTCAGCCCCCTTAAGTTAATACTTTGTAGCGCCCCCTCTTGCTGCGATTACAGCTGTAAGTCGCTTGGGGTATGTCAGTTTTGCACATCGAGAGACTGACATTTTTTCCCATTCCTCCTTGCAAAACAGCTCGAGCTCAGTGAGGTTGGATGGAGAGCATTTGTGAACAGCAGTTTTCAGTTCTTTCCACAGATTCTCGATTGGATTCAGGTCTGGACTTTGACTTGGCCATTCTAACACCTGGATATGTTTATTTTTGAACCATTCCATTGTAGATTTTGCTTTATGTTTTGGATCATTGTCTTGTTGGAAGACAAATCTCCGTCCCAGTCTCAGGTCTTTTGCAGACTCCATCAGGTTTTCTTCCAGAATGGTCCTGTATTTGGCTCCATCCATCTTCCCATCAATTTTAACCATCTTCCCTGTCCCTGCTGAAGAAAAGCAGGCCCAAACCATGATGCTGCCACCACCATGTTTGACAGTGGGGATGGTGTGTTCAGCTGTGTCGTTTTTACGCCAAACATAACGTTTTGCATTGTTGCCAAAAAGTTCAATTTTGGTTTCATCTGACCAGAGCACCTTCTTCCACATGTTTGGTGTGTCTCCCAGGTGGCTTGTGGCAAACTTTAAACGACACTTTTTATGGATATCTTTAAGAAATGGCTTTCTTCTTGCCACTCTTCCATAAAGGCCAGATTTGTGCAATATATGACTGATTGTTGTCCTATGGACAGAGTCTCCCACCTCAGCTGTAGATCTCTGCAGTTCATCCAGAGTGATCATGGGCCTCTTGGCTGCATCTCTGATCAGTCTTCTCCTTGTATGAGCTGAAAGTTTAGAGGGACGGCCAGGTCTTGGTAGATTTACAGTGGTCTGATACTCCTTCCATTTCAATATTATCGCTTGCACAGTGCTCCTTGGGATGTTAAAAGCTTGGGAAATCTTTTTGTATCCAAATCCGGCTTTAAACTTCTTCACAACTGTATCTCGGACCTGCCTGGTGTATTCCTTGTTCTTCATGATGCTCTCTGCGCTTTTAACGGACCTCTGAGACTATCACAGTGCAGGTGCATTTATACGGAGACTTGATTACACACAGGTGGATTGTATTTATCATCATTAGTCATTTAGATCAACATTGGATCATTCAGAGATCCTCACTGAACTTCTGGAGAGAGTTTGCTGCACTGAAAGTAAAGGGGCTGAATAATTTTGCACGCCCAATTTTTCAGTTTTTGATTTGTTAAAAAAGTTTGAAATATCCAATAAATGTCGTTCCACTTCATGATTGTGTCCCACTTGTTGTTGATTCTTCACAAAAAAATACAGTTTTATATCTTTATGTTTGAATCCTGAAATGTGGCAAAAGGTCGCAAAGTTCAAGGGGGCCGAATGCTTTCGCATGGCACTGTATTTGGGCTGCCTGGTATTGAGATCTGCCAAGAAATGTATTTATTTCCTGCTGATGTTGACCTGCATACTGTAATTGAAAGGACCTTCCCTTTTTCCCTTCCTGGTCCTGCTGGGACTATTTGGTAAATTCTCTTTTTTCAGAGACATTTTTGTGCCGTGACACATCACAAGTTGGCAAGCTAGGAGCTCAGGGGTGTATTGATGGTAATAGAGAAATATATAAACAACCAGATGGTAAGAAGAGACGAGATGACAACAAGAAGATCTCAGAGACCTGAAGCGAAACAATAACTGATATGTGATGTGTGATCTTTGGCCAGCCATTTGCACAGTTCTATTCAGAGATGTTTGCGTCTGTGGAAGTCTTAACAACAAACAACAGGTCAGTCCTCGGAGATGGGAGGAGGATGAGACATTAAGAAAGAGAAGAGGAATAGAAAGGCAAGAGGGGAGAGAGAGGGAGGGAAAGAGAGAACAAACCCTTGTCCAGACGGCGAGCACATGCTCATGTAACAGGAGTGGTGAATTCCACAAGGCTTACTGATCTTTCACTTCCCATTAGGCAGGGGAAAGAAAGTGGCTGGGTGGGGGTGGATGACAAATCTGATCAAATATCAAACGGGGTAGATCCACCGACACTCTAAAAGCCCTTGGAATGGCTGATTGAATCTGATTTCCCAGAGGAGGCTCCTTGTGTTGCTGGCCTGGGTCCTGGGCTTGAGCCTGGGCAGAGCCTGGGCAGCATGTCCCATGGAAAGACGATGACCGAGGGACATTAGCCTCAGATGTAACCCTGGTGTTTGCCTTCAGGAATGTAACACAGCAGCTGCCACATATGATCCTTCTGGGGTTTTCCTTCTGCATCACATTCATCTCTCTCTTTCTCTCTTTTTATTTTTTCCTGCCAATAATCAGGACCTTCCGTCTGTCTCAGGGGCAGCTATTATATGATGTCATTACAGTAGAAGCTCAATAGATGCTACTGTACATCATGCTACATGCTAGGATGGTGAGCATCAATCTGCCGCAGGAACCTGAACATAGATGCTTGAGGATACAACGTATATGCTGTGTCTTCAGCAAAAACAAACTAAATAGGTCATTCAGTGTTTTTCTCTTTGATCTGATATATCTATGCAATACACTGATTATATTGGTCTGTAAGATGATACTGACGGTACGTAACGTTTAATGCCAACTGCATGGTTGACAGTACTGGGCAGTACAGTTTCTCCTTTTTCCATGTGTTTCTCAGGCACTGACAAAATGCTTATTTTTAAGGAATGCTTGGCAAATCATAACTTCATTCAATTGAGTTTCCATTAAGCCATCTAATTTAGTTCCGGAGTCCATTTGATGGGACAGGTTTTCTGTTTAAGCTGACTTAGAGTGTGGTTGGCCAAGGCTCAAAGCCTCTGTCCAACTTCCTACATAGAACCATATTTTACAGAACTGTCTGGCCTCTGTAATACTGTCTTGTGACCTGCGGCCTTTCTGACAGGAAATGGAGGGCAGAGCACACCGCCATTCACATCGACAGGGCTGTATTGGAGACGGTTGAAAGCTTCAAGTTCTATCATGGTCAAACATACCAACACAGTTGTGAAGATAGCAGGACAATGCCCCTCAGGAGGCTGAAAAGATTTGTCATGGGCCCTCTGATCCTCAAAAAGTTCTACAGCTGCACCATTGAGCTGCATCTGACCGCAAGGCGCTACAGAGGGAAGTGCATACGGCCCAGTACATCACTGGGGCCGAGATCCCGGCCATCCAGGACCTCTATACCAGGCAGAGGAAGGCCCAAAGACACCAGCCACCCAAATCACAGTTTGTTCTCTCTGCTACCGCATGGCAAGCAGTACCAGAGTGCCAAGTCCGGGATCAAAAGGCTCCTGGACAGCTTCTACCCCAACACATTAGACTGCTGAAGAGTTAATTAAATGGCTACCCAGACTCTCTGCTTTTCACCCCGGACCCACATGTACATAGTACTTCAAACAATCATCCAACCAAACCTACATGTACATGTCACTTCAATCAATCACCCCAACTACCTCGTCCCCCAGTACACTGACTCGGTACTCCTTGTATGTAGCCTGTATATAGCCTCTGTATTGTTATTTTATTGTGTTATTGTATTGTCAAATCAAATCAAATTTTATTTGTCACATGCGCTGAATACCGTAATTTCCGGACTATAAGCCGCTACTTTATTCCCACGCTTTGAACCTCGCGGTTTATACAATGACGCTGCTAATTTATGGATTTTTCCCGCTTTCACAAGATTCATGTCGCCAAAAAACTGAGCACCGTCACATAATGTGACGTAAATCGAGCGCGCTCAAACTTCCCATCATTCTGAAAACGGTAGTAATTTTGTCACCCTCATCTTGGCAAAGACACGGAGAAATGCATATGATGCAGCTTTCAAGTTGAAGGCATCGATCTGGCTGTTGGAAAAGGAAATAGAGCTGCTGCACCGGAGCTTGGCCTTAATGAGTCGATTATAAGACGTTGGAAACAGCAGCGTGAGGAACTGACTCAGTGCAAAAAGACAACAAAGGCTTTCAGAGGGAAGAAAAGCAGATGACCCAAAGTATTTGCATCCACTCGACATGAGTGTAAATCGTGCATTTAAGGTGGCGCTCCGTGTTCAGTGGGAGGCTTGGATGACAAGTGGGGAGAAATCCTTCACTAAAACGGGCCGCATGCGAAGAGCAACTTATGGTCAAGTCTGCCAGTGGGTCCTGACAGCGTGGAGCATTGTCAAAAAATCCACTATCAACGGGTTTCGAAAGGCTGGACTGCTGCGTGTTGAAGGGGCAGCATGAGCTCAGCGGGGAATTTGCCTCCGGATAAAAGTGAGGAGAGCAACAATGAAAACGATCCAACATCGGATGAAGCAATTCTTAGGCTATTCAACTCCGACACGGAAGGAGATGACTTCAGTGGTTTCAGTGCACAGGAGGAGGAAGATGGTGACCAACGACTTTCTTGGTAGGCTACTGTTTAATTTTTGTTACAAGCCGTGTTTCGTTTAAAGGCTGTGTAAAGTTCATTTGTTTCAATGTACCGGTAGGCACCTGCGGCTTATAGACATGTGCGGCTTATTTATGTACAAAATACATATTTTTTAATAATTCAGTGGGTGCGGTTTATATTCAGGTGCGCTTAATAGTCCAGAAATTACAGTACAAGTGTAGACCTTACCGTGAAATGCTTACTTACACGCCCTTAACTAACAGTTCAATGTAAATAGTCCGGTGCCCATTTGATTAATTGTTCAGCAGTCCTATTGTCACGGCCGTCCTCCTCTTCATCTGAAGAGGAGAGGCGAGATGGATCTGAGGACCAATACGCGGCGTGGTAAGTGTCCATGGTCAATCTTTAATAAAGAAAGTAGTGAACACTGAACACTATACAAAACCAGTAAACAAAATAACAACCGTGAAGCTAATCATATGGACTGTGCAGAAACAAGCCATCAACATAGACAATCACCCACCAACAAACAGTGCAACCCAGGCTACCTAAGTATGATTCTCAATCAGAGACAACTAATGACACCTGCCTCTGATTGAGAACCATACTAGGCCGAAAACATAGAAATGCCCCAAAACATAGAAAAACAAACAGACTGCCCACCCAACTCATGCCCTGACCATACTAAATAAATACAAAACAACAGAAATAGAGGTCAGAACGTGACAGTACCCCCCCCCCAAAGGTGCGGATTCCGGCCGCAAAACCTTGACCTATAGGGGAGGGTCTGGGTGGGCGTCTGTCCGCGGTGGCGGCTCTGGCGCGGGACGCGGACTCCACTTCATCATTGTCTTAGTCCGCCTTATTGTCCGCCTCCGTGGCTTTCTCACCATGGCCACCCTACTCAATGACCCCACTGGACAGAGGGGCTGCTTGGGACAGAGGGGCAGCTCGGGACAGAGGTGGTGCAGCTGCTCGGGACAGAGGGACAGCTCGGGACAGAGGTGGGGCAGCTGCTGGGACAGAGGGACAGCTGCTCGGACAGAGGTGCGGCAGCAGCTCTGGGCAGAGGGGCTCCGGCAGCGGCGCCGGACAGGCGGGAGGCTCCGGCAGCGGCGCCGGACAGGCGGGAGGCTCCGGCAGCGGCGCCGGACAGGCGGGAGGCTCCGGCAGCGGCGCCGGACAGGCGGGAGGCTCCGGCAGCGGCGCCGGACAGGCGGGAGGCTTCGGCAGCGGCGCCGGACAGGCGGGAGACTCCGGCAGAGGCGCCGGACATGCGGGAGACTCCGGCAGAGGCGCCGGACATGCGGGAGACTCCGGCAGAGGCGCCGGACATGCGGGAGACTCCGGCAGCGGCGCCGGACAGACAGGACCACCTGCAGGGAGGAGACAGAGAGACAGCCTGGTGCGTGGGGCTGCCACAGGAACCACCAGGCTGGGGAGACCTTCAGGAGGCTTGGGGTTAGGAGGAGGCACTTGAAGGACCGGGCTGTGGGGGAGCACTGGAGCTCTGGTGCGCAACCTTGGCACCACTTCCCCAGGCTGGATAACCACTCTAGCCCGGACCCTCCAGAGTGCAGGCACAGGTTGAACCGGGCTGTGGGTAAGCACGGGAGATCTAGTGCTTACTACACGCACCTCTCCCTTAGGCTCCATTCCCACATTCGCCCGGCACGAGCGGAGCGCAGGCAGAGGACGCACTGCACCCTCCCAGCGCCCCGGAGACACAGCATGCAGAGCCGGCGCAGGATACCCTGAACCAAAACTGCGTACCGGCGACCAGACCCGCTGAGCAGGCACCATACGCCCTGGCTCGATGCCCACACTCGCATGATACTCTCGGGGGGCTGTCCTATAGCGCACCGGGCTATGGACACGTACTGGCGACACCGCGCGCTTAACCGCATAACACGGTGCCTGCCCAGTATCGCGCTGCTTATAATAAGCACGAGGAGTGAGCGCAGGTCTGCTACCTGGCTTAGCTCCACCCCTCGTGTGCCCCCCCCCCCAAAACATTTTTGGGGCTGTCTCTCGTACCTGTCGCACTGCCGTGCTGCCTCCTCATATCGCCGCCGCTCAGCTTTCGCTGCCTCCAGCTCTGCTTTGGGGCGGCGATATTCCCCAGCCTGTGCCCAGGGTCCCTCTCCGTTCAGTATCTCCTCCCATGTCCAGGAGTCCTGTGATACCGACCGCTGTTGTTGCTGCTGCTGCTGCTGCTGCTGCTGTTGTCGTCGCTGTTTTCTACCACGCCGCTTGGTCCTTGGTTGGTGGGTGATTCTGTCACGGCCGAGGCGAGATGGATCTGAGGACCAATACGCGGCGTGGTAAGTGTCCATGGTCAATCTTTAATAAAGAAAGTAGTGAACACTGAACACTATACAAAACCAGTAAACAAAATAACAACCGTGAAGCTAATCATATGGACTGTGCTGAAACAAGCCATCAACATAGACAATCACCCACCAACAAACAGTGCAACCCAGGCTACCTAAGTATGATTCTCAATCAGAGACAACTAATGACACCTGCCTCTGATTGAGAACCATACTAGGCCGAAAACATAGAAATGCCCCAAAACATAGAAAAACAAACATAGACTGCCCACCCAACTCATGCCCTGACCATACTAAATAAATACAAAACAACGGAAATAGAGGTCAGAACGTGACACTTATGGCTTGGGGGTAGAAGCTGTTAAGGAGCCTTTTGGTCCTAGACTTAGCGCTCCGGTACCGCTTTTTTTATTTATTTGTTTTATTTCACCTTTATTTAACCAGGTAGGCAAGTTGAGAACAAGTTATCATTTACAATTGCTTGACGTGCTGTAGCAGAGAAAACAGTCTATGACTTGGGTGACTGGAGTCTGACAACTTTTTGGGCCTTCCTCTGCCTGGTATAAAGGTCCTGGATGGCAAGTAGCTCGGCCCCTCGAGACCTCTTTAATATTAGACATCGCACAGCAGCTGTTATTGACAAATAGACTACCCCCCCCCCCACACCCACCCACCCCTCTTCTTACCAGACGTAGCTTCTCTGTTCTGCCGGTTCATGGAAAATCCCACCAGCTCTATATTATATGTGTCGTCGTTCAGCCACGACTCTGTGAAACATAAGATATTACAGTTTTTTATGTCCCGTTGGCAGGATAATCTTGATCGAAGGTCATCGATTTGATTTTCCAATGATTGCACGTTGGCCAGTAGAATGTATGTCAGTGGGAGTTTACTCGCTCGCCTACAAATTCTCAGAAGGCAGCCCGACCTCCGCCCCCTTTTTCTCCATCTTTTCTTCACGCCAATGACAGGGATTTGGGCCTGGTCCCAGGAAAGCAGTATATCCTTCCTGCCGGACTCGTCAGACTCGTTAAAGGAAAAAGCTTCTTCCAGTTTGAGGTGAGTAATCGCTGTTCTTATGTCCAGAAGTTATTTTTCGGTCATAAGAGACGGTAGCAGCAACATTATGTACAAAAAATACAAGCAACGCAAAAAACTTACAAAATAGCACAGATCAGTAGGAGCATGTAAAACGTCAGCCACCTTCTCCGGCGCCATTTTTTATAATTTGTTTTTATCTATTTGTAAATGTTCTTACTTTTTAACTGCATTGTTGGGAAAAGACACATAAGTATTATAAAGTCTACACTTGTTGTATGTGACAAATAATTGTTATTTAAATGTTTTGGTCCATTTCATACGACAAAGGAATCTTGGCATTATTTCAAACCTGATTCACTGTGCATCATGCATACCTTACTGACTGAGGTTCAGATTGAGACGTGTTTTGTTTTTGAAAACACACTGCTTGAGTTTGGGCTTGACTGGAAGCGGAAAACCGATTCTGGGGCAGCACTTTAAATGTAATGTCACTCCTGTCCTTGAGTCGAGTTAGATGGCCTTGCATTTAAGAGCTAAAGGAAGACGGTTTAGAACACCAGGAAGTGAAATCTAATGACATCCTGTGGGGTCATAGGAAGAGGGGGGAAAGCAACTTTCATCCAGAGAGGAAATACCACGTAAAAATAGCTTGTTCTGGTCATTGAACTATCAGCTGCAGGTATGGATGATATTTATGTCTCTAAGAGATTATTGGAGAATTGTTTCGTTTTTTTAATATCTTGCAACCTCATCTGTTTATGCAGATGTGTTAGCAGGTGATGAGATTCTACAATATTGACATTGGTTTATTGAAAAACATTTCTATCGACCTTGAAGTCTTTGATTGGTCTAGATGGCTATTTCTGCCATTGACAGAAATAGCTTAATGTCATTAGTAGTGCATAAGGAAATCACATGATGCTCTAAGTGGGAGCCCATGACAGACACAGCTCTCTCAGTGGGGAAGTCCGTCGCTCCAAAAATGATAACTGACGCGACTGGTTTGCTTCCTCTACCCATCCTGCTTTGTGAATGGGAGTTCCTACCCCTCTCATAAAGAAGAAAATATAATTTCGGGTTTCAGAGTGTACATATAATTGAACATTTATTCAACTAGACAAGTCAGTTAAGAACAAATTCTTATCCCTAGTCTCATGCACCAAGTGTACATTGGTTGCCTTTCAAGTCCTTGGTTGATGGAAAGTAGATTCATAATTTGTCACTGCAGGGTAAACTGATTTGAACTTGCATGATTGTGAGCATGTGTACGTGTCTCTGTGTGTACATGTTTCTGTAGTGCGGCTGTGTGTGTGTACAAGCATTCGTGGTGTGTGCATTTCAGCAATAGGGCGCACAATGTGCTGTAACTGCTGCAATATGTAGTTCTTCCTCTGTAAGAATTCCACTGAAAGAGGAAGGGAACATTGAGTGTGTACACTAGCCTCACAGACCGGATATCTCCGACAATTCAAAACAAAAGACGTTGAAGGGCACACATATCTGACAGGAAATCTCCTCTTTCTTCCCGAAGATGACAGCTAGACTCAGCCCCCTCAACAAGACTGTAATTTGGGGGACCCATGCACTAAGCTCTGGAGCAGATTTGGAGCAGTGGCCACTTGCTGCATATTTGTGATCATGGGACGCCAACCATTCTGCAGGTTGGGAAGAGGATTAATTATGAAATATAGTCCCCAAAATATGGAGGATGTGTTATCAATGGTAGTTTCTCTGAGAACGTCCCCGCTCGTTGTCATATTAAAGGCCATGGCCTTCTTTCTAACGGTAGCCGTAGCTGATGTTGTGCTCCATTTCTGCTTGTGTGGACACATTCTTGCTCTGGGCTGCTCAACTGGAAATTATTGGGAGAGGGATATCTAGTCAGTTGCACAACTGAATGCATTCAACTGGAATGTCTCTCCCGAATTTAACCCAACCCCTCTGATTGCTAGCTAACTATGGGTGGTACAGTCTAGCTTGGGGTGTTACTCCTGGAAGCCATTTTTTTGGGGGGTATCCCAGGTATCATTGAAGAGTCTAGAGTCAGCATCTAGCGTAATGATATTTGACCTATTGCATTTCATTTCCTTTACTCGTGTAGAAAGGTGATCATCCATACAACTAAGGGGATATGTAACCAGCAGAGTCATCATGGTACCTAATATGATTTATTATTTAATCAACAGAGAACAAATGGATTTCTGCAAGTTAATCTCACCAGGTTGCATTTAGTTAACCTGAAATTCCACAGTGGCCTCTCGGTGACTCTTGCCTTTGAAATAATTGGTTGATTCAATAACGCTGCTAGTAATGACTTAGCCGCTTGTTGCGTCAGTGAAAAAAGGTTGACTCATGATGCCTGACTGGTGATGCCGGTGCACAGGCCCCTGCAAATAGCGTGACATTCCTGGAATAATTCTACTTGGGCTAAAAGTTGTCAAAGGGGCTGTTCGATTTCATTACAGCAAATCTAATTTGATGGTGGTGAAGGAGTTTTTTCCCCGCTATCCTTAGATTGCTGTTTTGAACTGAGAGCCAGAGATGATCCTGATTGGCCACAATGGTTTATAGTTGTTGTATTACAGTGAACTATTTCTCGTGATGTCCTGTGTTCAGACACTGGCAAAGCAGCACAAGCATTTTTAAGAGAATTGCATACACATTTGCTGCATTTAAAGCCTTGTCTTATGAAGATTATTAAACAGAAAGACTTCAGACATTCTAGGTCCTTTATCATCTATTTTAAAACACAAGTTTTTCAATTACCTTGAGATGAGAGCCGGAGAGCGCGAGAGTGAGAGACCCTCTCCTGGATTTCATGAAAGCCAGTTTACATTGATAAAAGCTTCTTAATCAGGAAAGATGGATGTATGTGCTGTATACGTCACATTGTTCAGAGAAGCTATTAGTGTCTCATGCACTCTGACCTGACAGTGTTCCCTGTTACTGCCGGAACTTACAAAACTTTTAAAAGTGACTTGTTAATGTGTTAGAACAGGCTTTGTTTACATAAGTTCTGCAACATCAGCTTGGGTTAGTCATCGGAAATGGTCCTGAGCATGTTTTAACAGATAGTCCGTTGAGCTCAACGCCTTTTCAAGAGAGGTTTATTCAGAGAAGCCTGTATAACCTTTTCCTCATTCCAAAGTTAAAGTTTACCCTGGCCAAGCCCCTGGTAGTTGACTTGGGTTTGGGCAGGAATGAACCAACAGGTTTCCATACAGTCAGGCTGTCATAGAGTATAAAGGGGAGGAAGTATTCTTTATATCCAGGACAGGAAGGACTGAGTCTTATGTTATGGTACACAAGGAGCTGCATGGGACTGTTTCAGAGTAATGGTGCAATAGAGCCAGCTGCTGCATGTGGATACCTTGATGTAACACTAATCACAGTCAGCCACTGGGGTTTCCCCCTAAACAGTTACACAAGTCATGGCCAGGCCAAAGATTGCCTTTCAAATTCTATGCAAAACCATGCAAATATATGAAAATAACTTTCTTTGGAAACTAGCCTGCGGGGGATTGTGTTTCGTAATCGAAGGTGTTTCTAACTGTTATTTTCTCTGTCAGCAATGTGTCTGACTTTCCTGGTCAAGAGACGCAAGTGAAACAAAAATGGCAAGAAGGAGCGCACCTGAGCAGCGTTGGAGGTTTACTTTCAATAGCATTCCTCTAGAATACCTAGAAACACTCAAATCTTATAAGCCTTTGAAATGCATTAAAACTGCTGGCACTGTATAGATTTCTATTGGATTACTCAAGGGTATTGCACAGGTAAAAATGTCTTTGACCTAAATACTGTAGCATGGATTTTTTTTTTAAATGGTTAGGGTTTTCCTATCATTTCTCTACAAATGGTTTCAATGTCTAAAACAATAATTACTTGCAAGGAAGTTTGGAATCTGGAGAGCGCGCTTTAATCACAGTTCTCACAGGGCAATTAGTTTTTATGACATGCCTTGACTATAGTGATGCGGTGCGGTGCGATCGGTTATAGCGATATTTGGTTGCGCCTGCGTTAGATTTGCTTCGTGCACCCTGGAATGTGAGCAGAAGCGGGCTGACACACCCATCCTGCACCGTGTCACCATAAGTCATAGTGATAGAGGCCCCTATCGATCTGCCAGGGGTTAACCACGGACGGCCAAGATACACACACATACACACACTCCTCCCTGTAGACCACTCCACCCTTATCACCCCATGTTTGGGTTCACAGCTCTCCACAGCTAACAGCTGGTTTGGCCTGTCTACACCCCTGGTGTAGGAGGCACATATCTCACTGCTTTATAATTTACTATTGAGGCTTTTCTACTTATATCCATGGTTAGCAGTTGAAGGGGTTTCCTATACAAATATTTAGAGAGAAGTCATGATGACCTGAAATTGCAAGGCCACCTCCACGATCAGATCCCTAGAGCATAGTATGTACACTAGGGTTTTACTGCTGATTCTAGATCAGCTTAAAACTACTGTACCAGTCCATGCATTTACAGAGTCATCTTTGAAGAAAGGTTGAGCTCTTACCCAGAGTCACCTGGCGTTGAAGATCCCCTCACCTGCAGGATCATGTTGAGAGGAAGGGGTGGAGGGTGGGAACATGCAGGAACATGAAGAGACTGAACATAAAAAGCTGTTTACACTCCATTCAAGACAGGCAGGACAGTATATGTCCATGCTTATCAATGAAAGCTTTATTTATTTGGAGACAAATCTCAGAGCACCTATAATAATACTAACACACCCGACACCCATCAATTATGGTGATTTAGAACACTAAGCCCCTGATTGACCTTGATTGAGCAAGTTTCTGAAGTCACAGTCCTCCGAACTCAGCGGCGTGTAGACTCTTTATCATGTCTGAGTTATTGCTTTGTACTGGTCCTAGGGAAGCAATAGGTCTACCGGCAAAGTCCTTTGGAACACCATACTTTGAACATTACCTATCCACATCCTCCCTCAGACGGACTGTGTTGTCTTACCAGTCTCTCCCCCGTGTCCACCTCCTCTGTCTCTGCCTACTGTTTCCAAGGTGTGCCACCCATGGAGCAGCCTGCCTGGCTGTGACTGGGATGCCAGTGGGGCGAGGCCTGGGATGCCAGCAGACCTATTAAGTGGGCCTGCGCCCTGCTCCTGGGAGCAGCTGGATCCACACTGTCCCCGTCCCGTCCCGCCTGCCTGGCTCCATCTGATAAGAGGAGTAGAGGCCGCCTGGGATGTTCTGACTGGGAGAGGGAACACTGTAGAGCCATGAGGGAGGAGTGCACTGCATACCACATCTGGGAGGGAGGAGAGAGAGTGGGATACAGAGGACGTGAGAAGGTGAATGTGAGAACGAGAATGAAAGGGAAAGACACAGAGACAGATAAGTTGCATTGAGATGGTTAGGATTTCTCAAGATCAGTTGCAAACTCCCAAGGTCAACCCTTTATCACCTGGGTCCGTCTCCGGCCCCAAACAACACCCCGTAACAGGACAATACTGGACAGAGCGAAGGAAGGAAGAAACGAAGGAGAGCCATGAACCCAGTGAACCGCTTCCTCCCAGGCCAGTCAGTGGGATTATGAGGGGACATCTGCACAGTGTCCCTCCCTGTGGAGGAACGGGACGGCTGGACCTTTGATGGACCCCACCATGGCTCCCAATTACATATATAATGGTAAATAATTGCCCCAGGAGGCTGAGGTCTGAGGGCTTTGCTGTGGTCCAGCAGTAGCAGTAGGACAGGAGCTCTGGGGCCATGTTGTGCGGTAGACCTCCGTACGTATGCGATTGGGAAGGCTGCAATTATGATTGTGATACAGCCATTAACGTGTCCAACTCCCTTTCTGGGGTCTGAAGAAAGGAAACAAAGGGAGGGACTGGAGGCTGGGGGCAGGAGACTGATTAAGTGCTCTGTGCTCGTTCGCTTAACGCGTCTCTGTGTCTTCGGAGCTGCAATGGATGGTGCTCTCTCTCTCTCTCTCTTTTTGTCTCTCTCTCTCCCTCTCTCTCTGTCTCTAACACTCTGTGCCACCCATGCCGACAGCTGCCCACTTGGCATGTGGTAATGAGTGGAGGGTGGGAGAGAGAGAGCAGGGCAGGGACAGGGAGGGGGGTTTGGGGGGGGGCTAGGTTTTATTTTTGAGCGGGGATGAGTGTGAGCTGAGTCCAGCTGGCTCTTCCTAGTCTAACAGACTGAGCTTTGTGAGGCCAGACAGCTGCATAGAGAGAGGTCGTGTGTGGTTTTCTGGATGTCCCAATTTGTGTATTTGTGCGTACGTGTGTGCATGTACAGTGTGTAATGTATTTGTGTCTTTAAGCGTGCCTCTATACGTGCATTATTGTATGAACGGCAGGTGTGCGTATGCGTCAGAATGTCACATGTGAATGATATCTTCCTGGCTCGTGTTTACCTGATACAGGTAAAGTCATTGTTTGTTTTCAATGTGAGCTTACATTATATATTTTTTAACATTTCAGTAATTTAGCAGATGCTTATCCAGAGAGACTATTCAGATATATACAGTAGGTGGGACAACCACATATCTCCAGTTATCTCAGCAAAGTCAGTGCTAGTAAGGTGGGGAAAGTCATTTGCGAGTGTTCATTTACAAAAGGAATGTTTTTTTGTGTTGGGGAGGGGTAGGGGAGTGGTGTGAGGGGGGGTGCTGTGGCATTATTTAAGATACTCTTTGAAGAGGGAGGGTTTCAGATGTTTTCGGGAAGATGGGCAGGGACTCTGCTGTCCTACCTTCAGGGGGAAGCTGGTTCCAGCATTGGGGTGCCAGGACAGAGAAGAACTTTGACTAGGCTGAGCAGGAGCTGCCCTCCTGTAGGGGTATGAGGGCGAGGAGACCAGAGGTGGCAGAACGGAGTACTCGGGAAATGGGGTGTAGGGTTGACGTGGGAAAACTTGGGAAGGTTAAACATCAGGTGGGCTGCAGCGTTCTGGATAAGTTGCAGGGGTTTGATGGCACACGCGGGGAGCCCAGCCAACAGCGAGTTGCAGTAGTTTAGACGGGAAATGACAAGTGCCTGGATTAGGATCTGCGCCACTTCCTGTGTGAGGTAGGGTCCTACTCTACAGATGTTGTAGAGCATGAACCTGGAGGAGCGAGTCATTGCTTTGATGTTTGCAGAGAATGACAGGTTGTTGTCCAGGGTCACGCCAAAGTTTTATCTCAATCTCTTCATTCAAAGACTCAATCATGGACACTTTTACTGACAGTTGTGGCTGCTTTGCGTGATGTATTGTTGTCTCTACCTTCTTTCCCTTTGTGCTGTTGTCTGTGCCCAATAATGTTTGTACCATGTTTTGTGATGCTACCATGTTGTGCTGCTACCATGTTGTTACCATGTTGTGTTGCTACCATGCTGTGTTGTCATGTGTTTCTGCCTTGTTATGTTGTTGTCTTACGTTTCTCTTTATGTAGTGTTGTGTTGTCTCGCTTATAGTGATGTGTGTTTTGTCCTATATTTATACAAATTTTAAAAAAAATTCCCCACAGGAGGCCTTTTACCTTTTGGTAGGCTGTCATTGTAAATAAGAATTTGTTCTTAACTGACTTGCCTAGTTAAACAAAAATAAAACACAGGGTACCAGGCGGTGTCAGAGGAAGACCCTAAAAATGGTCTAAGACTCCAGCCACCCTAGTTATAGACTGTTCTCTCTGCTACCGTACTGCAAGCGGTACCGGAGCACCAAGTCTAGGTCCAAGAGGCTTCTTAACAGCTTCTATCCCCAAGCCATAAGACTCCTGAACAGCTAATCAAATGGCTAACCAGACTATTAGCATTGTCATCGTCCCCCCCTCCACTCCCTGTTTTACACTGCTGCTACTCTCTGTTTATTATCTATGCATAGTCACTTTAACTCTATCTACATGTACATATTACCTCGACTAACCTGTGCCCCTGCACATTGACTCTGTACCGGTACCCCCCCGTATATAGTCTCGCTATTGTTATTTTACTGCTTCTCTTTAACTACTTGTTATTTTCATTTTCATTTTTTACTTATTTATTTTTTACTAAACACTTGTTTTTTTTAAACTGCATTGTTGTTAAGGGCTTGTATAAGTAAGCTTCTCACTATAAGGTGCATGTGACAAATACAATTTGATTGGATGAGTTGATGAGGGAAGTGAGGACTGGGAGAAGGTCTCCAGAGACGGTCTGGAGAAGGGAGGAGGGGATGGGGTCGAGCGGGCAGGTTGTCGGGCGCTGATCAAAAGTGTGCATTAAATAGGGAATAGGGTGCCTTTCGGGACGTAGACATACAGTCTTCTCAGTAGTGAGTGCCTTGCCTTGGCCTTGCCACTCTGCATGCTCAACTCCCTAATGCAGGAGCCTGGTTGGAGGAGCCTCCGCTGCCTTGAGTTTTGCCAGGGTCACTCACTACCAGCCTCCATGCCTGCTCCTTGTCTTGATGCCAGCTGCAAAAACATACACCACCCATTAACTTCATGGCGGAGAGATCAGATCTGCACTTCACCCTAGAGGAGAGCTTAATTGACTGATTGTTGTGAGGCAATCAGCTTTGATGTGTCAATCATTCAGCATCTATCAACAATGAGTGACTGGAGGTTATTGTGGAATGTCTGTCATAAAGGAAAGGCTGTAAACCTCTAAAGGTGCCCAACCTTCTGCTAAGTAATATCATAAACAACATCTTCATATGCATGCAATGAATGACGATCGTTGAAAGAGGAGTGGGTGTGCAGACTTAATCTGATGACTTGTACACAGCCGCAGATAAGTTGATGCTTTCGATTTGCTGTCCAGGTTCTCACATGCACAGCTCAAGGAAGTCAATTGTGTGTTTGTTTAGGGACTTCTTTGTGGGTGATGTACTGTGCCATGCAGCGAGCCAAAAAAGCAAGCCTATACTGATATGCATGTCTATATTACTCTTACTCCTATTTTGTCTGAATACAAATAAACCATCGTTTTATAACCTGGACTTGTTCTCTCATTCCAATAAAAAAGATAGAACCTTCAGTCCCTGTCAATCTGCCAAGCAGGATTGGGGGGCCAAGCTGTCACTTTAGTCATTTTTTGTAGGTAAAGTTCCATCCGAGCCCTCCTGGAAACCCCCTCCATCTCTACAGAGCTGACTGATTACCTTCCATTGGTTATGTAAATCCCTCCCACTAGTTACGCTCCTCCTTTTCTGCCGGGAGGCAACCAGGGCCTGCAAAAGGGATCATGAATGTTTACAAAAGGCAGTCATTTTGAATCAATCCCATTATATTGCACTTAAAGGTTTGCCGCCTTGTGTTTGTTCCTGTCTGGAGGCCATTTTAATCTCCTTCACGGGGCTTCAATAAAAACATCTGTTTGTCATCTATAAATGCATTTAACTGCATCATAACACGGCGATAAGAGGAATAGGCCATACACTATTTTCCTCCATCTTGTAGATAGATACAGTGGAGTATGCTATAAGTTACTTCCCGAAAGGTCTCAGTAAAAACATGAACATCTGTCAGTCATCCATTGGCAGCCAGTGGAAGATTTTCTCACGTTTTCAAAAGGCCCTAAGAAGGCTCTGTTTAAATAGTTGTAACACCTTGAGTGCTGCACCGATAACTCATCCTTTGCTACGCCTTTTCACAGGCCATAGTAAATACCTCGCTTGCAGAGACAAGCTCCCATCCCTGATGATAAAGTGGAGAGAAAGATGTAAAGCCGTGTCCTATAAAGATCAGAGAGACCCTGGTAAACATTGATATTGGAGGCTCTAAAACAAAACCACAATACAGATGTCAAAAACAATACATTAAAACCCGTCTGGAACGTTAGAATGTCTCTCTCTACAAAGATAGAAAGCAGGACAAAAGCGAATCATTAACCAGCCATGGAGTTTGATACTGTGACCAATTCAAAGCCACATTGGGGGGGAAAAAAGCCAACATAAGTTTGTAAATGATCAGGGACCTGGACCTTGTGTTTTGGAGCAATCCCGGACAAAGGAGAGAGGTGCTGTAGCGAGGCCCATTTGAGCCCCAGTCCGGCAGCCAGCAGCAGTGGCAGCGTGGCCCAGCATTAAGGAGCACTTGTGATTGATAGCTGCGATTGTGGCTCACGCCTCGGCACACCGTTCCATCGGGATATTCATTCCTACTTCCTAGGGCCTTTGTGTTCCCGAGTTGAGGAAGGAGGAGAGGGGGCCAGTGGGGGCGAGGGGCACCCGACCCGGAACATTGGCATGGCGCGGAGCCCCCCAAGAAGAGTGGCTCTACCATCTGCCGCAGTAATTCACCACCCGCATGCCAGAGCAGCCACGCGGCCTCTTACGCAATGTGCCAGCGGCCCCCCGTACAATGTGCAGAGACAAATAACACAAGCCGGATTGGAATTTTTAAAAGAGCGTCTTTTTCTTTTCGGGAGCCAGCAGTGCAGCGAGATCACCCCATTCAACACGTTTGTTTGTACTGCACCCCCACTAGCTAAACCCCCTTACAGCCGATGTGAGGTGATACCAATAAGAGAGACTTCAGTCCTCCTCTCCCCTAAAACTTTCTCAATAGCACAGTTCCCTTTCAGAGCCCGAGCCAAGACAACATTCTCTTAATGTAGTTGATTCATTTATCAATTCATTGTATTATTTTTTGTCAGTCTCTCTCTGTGAAGGTTCCAGATGGTGCACTGGTTCATTACAGCCTGCTTATCCCTAGATGTACTTAAAGAAACCTATTCTACAGTACTGGGATTTACCACCGAAGCACAGAATGAGATACCACACTACATTACCTCCATATTTCCACTCCTGCTCTCTCTCCATTATTCATTTTCCAGGATCCAAAAGGATGTAGCATAGACAGGAAGAGCTGGAGGTATCCTAGCTTGTGTAATGGTACCAATAGATGAGTCTCTTTGTCAAAGAAGAGGTGCTAAAGCATTCACGTTGATTGTGTGTCAAACTAAATGTTTCCCCGGTTTCACACGAAGCAGTCAATCATAGAAACAATCAATCATTGTTTTCAACTTGTGGAAATGTACAAATGAGGTTTTTCCCTTATCCTGGAATCCTGGGTTTTGATTGATGACCCCTGAGTCGTCTAGATTTTTCACATCTTTTCATAATAACTCTTTCTATCTGCATTAAGGCACAACATGGACACACCACAGACGCATTGTCTTTGTTGCTATCCATATTATTGTCCCTAAGTTTGAAAATGAAAAACTAGGTATGTTAATGTAAAGTGGTGTAATGATAATGACATTCAATATCTAGTCAGCCCAGTGGTTGGCCTCTCTCATCACCGCCTGGTATGGCAACTGCTTGGCCTCCGACCGCAAGGCCCTACAGAGGGTAGTGTGAACGGCCCAGTACATCACTGGGGCCAAGTTTCCTGCCATCCAGGACCTCTATACCAGGCGGTGTCAGAGGAAGACCCTAAAAATTGTCAAAGACTCCAGCCACCCCAGTCATAGACTGTTCTCTCTACTATCGCATGGCAAGCGGTACCGGAGTGCCAAGTCTAGGTCCAAGAGACTTCTTAACAGCTTCTACCCCCAAGCCATAAGACTCCTGAACATCTACTCAAATGGCTACCCAGACAAATGGCTACCCCCCCCCCCCACCCCCACCCCTCTTTACAACACTGCTACTCTCTGTTATCATCTATGCATAGTCACTTTAATAACTCTACCTACATGTACATAGTACCTCAAATAACCGGTGTCCCCTCACATTGACTCTGTATCGATACCCCCAATGTATATAGTCTCGCTATTGTTATTTCACTGCTGCTCTTTTTCTGTCTTTTTTGAAACGGCATTGTTAGTTAGGGGCTTGTAAGTAAGCAATTCACTGCAAGGTGAAATACCTGTTGTATTCGGCACATGTGACTAATAAAATTAGATTTGATTTGATATTGGGCGGGTTCACCGGCCATTAAAGCCATGGCTATAGTTCCAGCCCCTGATCACAGCGATCAGTAATTGGATCTCCTCAGCCAATCCAAGCCCTGGTTATTTACCCTCACTGGTGCATGGTGACGGGATCCAGACATGTGACAGGAAGCTAAGGGGAACCACATGTGCCGCCCTGCCCACTCGGCAAGGTCACGGTAACTCCAGGCCTACCCTTCCAAACTCAGGACCAAACTCACCTCAGGAACGCCAGAGTACAACTGTTTGGCAGGCGTTGAGTCCAAAGTCCACCATCATTCCCTGGCATATACTGTAGCACGAGGAATGTCTTCTTGAATGACAGAGTTCATCACCTTTTATGTTTTGTGCATCAAGTTTAGCAATATAGAAATTCAAACCTAAGAGGCTAGTTGATTTCTTGGAAAACTCTGCCTTTCCTCTTATAGCCCTCTGTGGAGAAAGTATATTGTCCCTACAGTACAGAACTTATGAATCATGCACGGTGAAGACCAAACAGTGTTAATCTTTAGGTTATTGGTTTTTGTTGATTAATGGGTAATAAAACAATCTGTTTTCTGTGCTTTGATCTTTACTGTTGTTATCTTGTGACACACATATATACTGGAGGGAGACTTCCTGTTAAATATACTCCAACAAATGTAGGTGACAGGGGTCATTGGTGTGACAAGCATACAAGGTTCAACTCCTTGCTTGATCTTTGTCAAATCTCTCCTGCATTGTTCAGTAATGTGGTGTTGAAGAGACGCACCCTTCTCTCTGTGTAGTTACATGATCCCTCTCAGCACGGAACTATGTGTTCACATGACTCCCCATACCAAAACACACCCACGCAAGTCCCATCAACTCTCTCCACATTTTCCCCTTAAGTAAAGTGTGTGTGTGTGGGGTTGTGCGTGCGTGGGTGCGCGTGCGTGTTCCTGTTTGTGTGTGTTCCCGCATGTGTGTGTGTGTGTGTGTCTAAGATGAGCATTGAGTCTGTAATTAAATATACAGAGATAATTATTCACACTGTCTACATACTAAATCATACCACACACCTCCATTGTGAAGACAGTAAGAATACTACCAAAACAGAAATCAAACATACTTCTGATGTGTATACATGCATACTTTACGCACGCACCACTCTATCTGCCATATAAGACCTTTCAAAAGAAGGGTTCGATGGATGAATAGAGCTTCCTGTTGAGAGAGCTGTTGCATAGAGGGCACATTTTCAGACTAAATCAGGCCCTCTCAGACTTGATCCCCCTCAGTCAGAGGACCTTTGCTCCCCGGTCTGCTGTGTCAGTCAACAGCAGAGCCTGATGAGCTAGGGGTAGTGTCAGAACTCAGGACCTTCAGTTACATATGCAGGTCACAGGTTTGTCTGTCTGTCTGGCTCTGGGTGGCCCCGATAACCTTCCGTAGCTTAGACAAAGCACAGCGTATCCACTGAGTTCCGTGTTCTCAACAAACAGACATCATTTCCTAATCTAATGTCTTCTTTTGTGTGGTCCTAAAGAGGTGTCGGAGTGACTGGGGGCAATCTCCATCTGTCTTGTTTTGGTTTTGTCTGCGCTCCGAGAATCGGAAGGATGTGCTTTCGGGACTGCTGTCATGGGGGTTCCACAAAGAGAAGGTATTTAGCAGAACTTGTGGCCCTGCAGCTCCTGGGGAATCAGCGGTGCCCATCGGTGCAGGCCCTCATGGAGGCACTGGTGCGGAGCAGCCTGGAGGACTGTTCCACCATGGGAGGGTTGGGTAGAGCTCAGATTATGGCTTCCGTCAGTGGGTTCACAAGACAGACAGGAGAATCATAGCTGGGGGATGAAATGTAGATTATGCTGGCTTTAGCCTGGCACAGGATGTCATATAGGCTGCTGTGAGACATCTGTATTGCAGTTGCAGCATTTTTTCCACTTTTACATATCCCCTACAGGATGGCAACGAGTCAGAGCCTAAAAGGCTGTAACTGCTCTGCTATAAATTACACTTGTGTTGACATTGGGACAGGGTTACTTCCTGCTCATTTACTTACAAGGTGATAAATTGTATAGTACCTGAAATGTAAATGTTACCTTGTGTTTGTGTGTGTGCATGTGCGTGTGCCTGTGTGTGAGTGTGCATTAGCATGAATCAGGAAACAGCTCTATGAATATGAAGGTTGGAGCCAGGTGTAACTTGGACACCTCCTATCCGGTTAATATTTACAAATTAGCATATTTTTGTGATATAGAGTAGAGAACGGGTTTAAAAAAATGATCGACAAATTATTTCAAGAGATTGTTTATAGCATTGCATATTAAATCATTCTGACAAAAGGCAACATTCAATTGGCTCACCTTTCACAATAAACCTCCGCACATCAATAACACAAACTCATTGAAGAACTCGTTTGGTCACATGGTATAAGAGAGCAATGTGTTTTGTACTGTCATTGAGGGAGCAGTGGTACTGCTTTCTGGAATACTCATATTTTCCAATATAAAGTACATTAATAAAAAGGTAAAAAAAAAAAGCCTGCAGGACTGGGCCAGGGGGCCTCATAAATGAGTGCCCTCTAGCTCTCTTTCTCTCTCTCCCTCTTTCACTCTCTCTTTCACTCTCTCTCGCTCCCTCTTTCACTCTCTCTCTCGCTCTATATATCTCTCTCTCTCCCTCTAGTTTCATAAGTGTGGGTCTTAACAAGCCCCTGAACAACACAGAGGCATGACGCATGTGGCGGCCCCAGAAGGCCCTTTAAAGTGCTTAATAAGCTGAGCCTATTAGCTCGCTGCAGGTAGTGAAGTTTCTGCAGGTAGAGTGAAGTTTGGAAACTAGTCCTTGGTTAATGTGCATTGATTCAGTGTTTGGGTCATTGTCACCAGCACCAGTCACTAAGAATGGAATGTTATAACAAGTCTATGCCAGGCGATGGTGGGTGAGTATGACAAAATTAGGCAGGGATTCGGGGAATAGGAGTGGAGAACAGCTCTGTTCAAACTAACATACAGTTGTTGTGGTGGATGATTTTGGGTAAGGAGAAGTATCTGACATTTAATCTAACAGACAGGCGTAATGGGACTTTAATTGAGTTATAATGGTCTATAACACAGCCAAAGTTCATGCATGCTCATTATGAGTCATGCGTAATGAATCGTTACAACTCATGAATGCATACCTGTCAGTTAAGTGTTATCAAAATGTCCTCCTAAGTACAATCAGTCAATGACCTTATCCATTTATATGTTAATTACCATTGCAGTTCCAGACATTTGACAAACAGTCCTCATGTTGATATGGGCTTGTCACACCTGAAGTCTTAACAAGATAAATGAAATTCTGTGATATTTGTTATTTATGACGGAAGGAGACTTCATAAACATATTTACCTGCATATATGAACTAGAGACTATGCAAATGACGCAGCGACCACAAACAGATGCTGGCACTAAGACGGCACTCAACGAGCTGTATAAGGCCATAAACAAACAAGAAAGTGCTCATGCAGAAGTGGCACTCCTAGTAGCCGATGACTTTAATGCAGGCAAACTTAAATCCATTTTACCTCATTTCTACCAGCATGTCACATGTGCAACCAGAGGAAAAATAACTATTTTTTTGTCATGCTTGTGGCAAATTTTGTGTCTGTTTTTGTTTTTGTCTTTTTATTTTCTCGTGCGCACACACACAGAGATGCATACAAAGCTCTCCCTCGCCCTCCATTTGGCAAATCGGACCATAATTGCATCCTCCTGAATCTTGCTTACAAGGAAAAACTAAAGCAGGAAGTACCAGTGACTACCAGTGGCTCAATACAGAAGTGGTCAGATGATGAGAATGCTACACTACAGAAATGTTTTGCTAGCACAGACTGGAATATTTTCCGGAATTCATTCAATGACATTGAGGAGTATACCACCTCGGTAATTGGCTTCATCAATAAGTGCATCGACGACGTCATCCCCACAGTGGCCGTACATACATATCCCAAACAGAAGCCATGGATTACAGGCAACATCCGCACCGAGCTAAAGGCAAAGCGCCAATACAGGAAGGACGTGTACTCCAAGCATGTGCAGACCAACTGGCAAGTGTCTTTACTGACAACCTCTCCCTGACCGAGTCTGTAATACCTACATGTTTCAAGCAGACCACCATAATCCCTGTGCCCAAGAAAGTGAAGGTAACCTGCCTAAATTACATAAGAAAGCATTTATCCCGGAAACCCTAGACCCATTCCAATTTGCATACCGCCCCAACAGATCCACAGATGACGCAATCTCAATCACGCTCCACACTGCCTTTTTCCCACATGGCCAAAAGGAAAACCTATGTGAGAATGCTGTTCATTGAATATAACTCAGCGTTCAACACCATAGTGCCCACAAAGCTCATCACTAAGCTAATGATCCTGGGACTAAACATCTCCCTCTGCAACTGGATCCTGGACTTTCTGATGGGCCGCCCCCATCTGCCACGCTGATCCTCAACACTTGGGCCCCTCAGGGTGCGTGCTTAGTCCCCTCTTGTACTCCATGTTCACCCACGACTGCGCGGCCAAGCACGACTCCAACACCATCATTAAGTTTGCTGATGACACAACAATGGTAGGCCTGATCACAGACAATGATACGCCTATAGAGAGGAGGTCAGAGAACTGGCAGTGTGGTGCCAGGACAACAACCTCTTCCTCAATGTGGGCAAGACAAAGGAGCTGATCGTGGACTACAGGAATAGGAGGACCGTATAGGCTTCCATTAACATCGACAGGGATGTAGTGGAGCAGGTCGAGAGTTTCAAGTTCCTTGGTGTCCACATCACCAACAAACTATCATGGTCCAAACACATCAAGACAGTCATCTTCCCCCACAGGAGACTGAAAAGATTTGGCATGGGTTCCCAGATCCTCAAAAAGTTATACAGCTGCACCATCGAGAGCATCCTGACCTTTTGCATCACCACCTGGTATGGAGATTTCTCGGCATCCGACCATAAGGTGCTACAGAGAGTAGTGCGTACGGCCCAGCACATCACTGGGGCCAAGCATCCTGCCATCCAGGATCTACGTATATACCAGGCGGTGTCAGAGGAAGGCCCCAAAAAATGTCAACGACTCCAGTCACCCAAGTCATAAACTGTTCTCCCTGCTACCGCATGGCAAGCGGTACCGGAGCGCCAAGTCTAGGTCCAAAAGGCTACTTAACAGCTTCTACCCCCAAGCCTGAAGACCAAATGGCCACCCAGGCTATTTACATTGACAACCCCCTCCCACCTTTGTTTTTACACTGCTGCTACTCGCTGTTTATTATCTATGCATAGCCACTTTACCTCTACCTACATGTACAAATTACCTCGACTAACCTGTACCCCTGCACATTGGTAACAGCACCCCCTGTATACAGCCTCATTATTGTTATTTTATTGTGTTTTTATTTAATTGTTAACTTTAGTATATTTAGTAAATATTTTCTTAACTCTATTTCCTGAACTGCATTGTTGGTTAAGGGCTTGTAAGTAAGTATTTCACGGTAAGGTCTACTACACCTGTTGTATACGGTGCATGTGACAAATCATATTATATTTGATTTGATGCCAACTTAATGACTTACTATAACTTATTATCCTCCAACGAAGGCTCGCACCACCTTTCTTCCTGACATTAACATTGGCACAGACCTCAAACGCTACGACTGCCCTCGTTTGGCCCTGAAAGATCTAGGTGGATTGGAAAAATCAATTCAGTCCCATCCACCATTGCACTATCTATGCCATTTGGCAATGCTGTACTGTTGTTACTTGTGCTGATTGCCAGGTCTTGTCCCAAATTGCATCGTCAGTTCTAATGGTTTCTTTAGAATGAAAATCGAGTGTTGGCTATATGTTGCTAGTTTGGTCAAGTGGGGAGAGTTGGGCCCGGGGCTGTTTTCACAAGTCCATTCCGATTCGGCTGCATAGAAATACAGCTTTAAACTCCAGCCAATCAACTTGTACTCCCCTTTCTCATGTAGTCTTTTACTTGTGCATTTATTCTGCATTGCGGTGTTAGCAGTAAACATGTAACAATCCTGGTGTGGCGATTGACACCTTCGGCACTTTCAGACTACAAATTTCGCACATTAGAGTGTGGCCCGAGCTAACTATGGTATTTGTCAAGAACCTGTGAGCATTTAGGACTTAGGTAAGAGAAGATTCTGCATCCTCCATAAACACAGGCCAATTGGCAAGCATGCTGGCCTCTGACCACATTTCTCCCGCTAGACCATGTTATAAAAATAAGTGGTCCTCGTCTTCCTATTTTGTGTCAGGGAGAAAGGGGGAGGGCAGCCTTTGAGGATGGTTGCGCGTGCATGTTTGGAGGGAAGGAAGGAGTGTTATTTATAGCTATTCCCATTGTCTGTGAGCACTGTGGAAGGCAGGAAGGAAGGAAGAACCTTCTGAACAACAAATGGGGGACCAGTCCGACCCGTTCCCGGCTATCTTCCTCAGCTCGTGATAATGATTAGGCTAGTGGACCTAGGGGGTTCAAGAGTGCAGCTCCTAGCACAATGTAACGGATGTGCACCACCTAGCCAGGCCCTGTCCCCATCGTATGATAGAGACTGCTTAGGCAGTCATTGTACTGTATGCTAATATTGTACTGTATGTTGTTCCAGACTTATTTGTGTTGATCTTCATGCTCGTTGGGCACTGCAATAAAGGGCTGTAAATGACTTCCTCA
The DNA here is from genome assembly GCF_057628025.1 of Oncorhynchus mykiss. Classification (NCBI taxonomy): domain Eukaryota; kingdom Metazoa; phylum Chordata; class Actinopteri; order Salmoniformes; family Salmonidae; genus Oncorhynchus; species Oncorhynchus mykiss. Next base: position 13,450,124 of record NC_143047.1, read on the forward strand.
CAGCTGTCAGGACAGAAATGTTTCATTGTGTTTGGCCTCTGAGGACAGACATAAGAGTAGACTTTCCTTTTCTGATGTTTTCATTGTCTATGAAGAACAAAAGCAGTGGAAGTGGAAGGTTATTGGTTGTGTGTGGAATCAGTACACTGAGCTCATTTACACTGTCCTTGCTAAATCTGGTTCTGGTAAAAGGCAGTGCAGACAACTTTTTCATCCTGGTCCAGATCAGTATGTTTCATTTTCGTTTTTGCTTTAGCACAAATTTTACCGGCCTCAGTCTGTAGCTGAAGTGGCCTGTAATGGTGAAAAGAACGGACACAAGTTTAGTCTGCAAAGTTCTGGCGCTTTCTTTGTTCTGAAGAATGTTTTTTTTCTCGTTCAATTGTCTATTTTCTTGTTCGTACTTTTAAAACATTCACATCAAACAAGTGCACCCTTTAAATTACACAACATAAATGCACTTTACCTAAAGGGACCACACAGCCAGCCATTGGTGCGAAACGTGCAAATCAATCCCAGAACAACAGCAAAGGACCTTGTGAAGATGCTGGAGGAAACAGGTACAAAAGTATCTATATCCACAGTAAAACGAGTTCTATGTCGGCATAACCTGAAAGGCCGCTCAGCAAGGAAGAAGACACTGCTCCAAAAGCGCCATAAAAAAAAAGCCAGACTACGGTTTGCAACTGCACATGGGGACAAAAATCTGGTCTGATGAAACAAAAATAGAACTGTTTGGCCATAATGACCATCGTTATGTTTGGAGGAAAAAGGGGGAGGCTTGCAAGCCAAAGAAAACCATCCCAACCATGAAGCACGGGGGTGGCAGCATCATGTTGTGGGGGTGCTTTGCTGCAGGAAGGACTGGTGCACTTCACAAAATAGATGGCTTCATGAGGATGGAACATTATGTGGATATATTGAAGCAACATCTCAAGACATCAGTCAGAAAGTTAAAGCTTGGTCGCAAAAGGGTCTTCCAAATGGACAATGACTCCAAGCATACTTCCAAAGTTGTGGCAAAATGGCTTAAGGACAACGAAGTCAAGGTATTGGAGTGGCCATCACAAAGCCCTGACCTCAAACCCATAGAACATTTGTGGGCAGAACTGAAAAAGTGTGTGCGAGCAAGGAGGCCTACAAACCTGACTCAGTTACACCGGCTCTATCAGGGGGAATGGGGCAAAATTTATCCCAACTTATTGTGGGAAGCTTGTGGAAGGCTACCCGAAACGTTTGACCCAAGTTAAACAATTTAAAGCCAATGCTACCAAATACGAATTGAGTGTATGTAAACTTCTGACCCACTGGGAATGTGATGAAAGTAATAAATCATTCTCTCTACTATTATTCTGACATTTCACATTCTTAAAATAAAGTGGTGATCCTAACAGACCTAAAACAGGACATTTTTCCCAGGATTAAATGTCAGGAATTGTGAAAAACTGAGTTTAAATGTATTTGGCTAAGGTGTATGTAAACTTCTGACTTCAACTGTAAATTTAGACAAATACATAAACAAATTGGTTTAAACAAAAAATAATAAAGGGGTGTCTGTTTTTAGTGACTTTGTTTTCAACCCATTGCACTAACACACTTGATTCAGCTAATCAACTCATCACCAAGCCTTTGATTAGAATCAGGTGTGTTAGACACTACAACAACCATAACAATGTGCATCTCTTTGGGTCCCCAGGACCAGGGTTGAGAAACATTGTGTATGAAGCAACATTTTTTCATTGAAAACACTCACAATCAGCCCAAAACATCAATGTGACAAAAACGTGAGAGCTGAGACCAGGTTGTGACATTCATACTATCCAACCTCTGCTCTCATGTTTCCTAGCTGAGCCTGGCCTCCTGGAGGGCAACAAATGGAAACTAGAACTGGTTTTCCCGATAACTTTATTTGAAACCTTGTCAAGAGATCTAGTGAACTGTGACACACTATCTGTCGTTGTCTGTGTGAACATTAAACAAATCATATAGACATACGTTATACAGTTGTCCTTATCACATAACACATTTCCCGTTACCCTCTATCTTCTCTTCCTGTCCACCCACTATGTAAATTTAAGAAAACTCAAGCCATTGAGCCTAGCTGCAAGTGTTAAAGATAGTGAATGATAAATTACTTTAAGGGGTGCGTAACTGGTGGCAGGGAAGTCAGACGCAGGAGAGCAGAACTGGGTAATAACAGGAGCAGTTTAATTATCAAAACCAACGGCATCCAGAATAACAAAATATGGGTACAAAACCCATCTCGCATCAGTCAAAATGTGCACAAGCACTTACAACAAACAATTTCACACACAGACATGGGGGGAACAGAGGGTTAAATACACGACAAGTAATGAGGAAAATGTAAACCAGGTGTGTGGGAAAACAAGACAAATCAAATGGAAAATGAAAGGTGGATCGGCGATGGCTAGAAGACTGGTGATGTCGACCGCCGAGCGCCGCCCGAACAAGGCGGAAGTCATGACAATTACAAAGTGAAAATGAATGATAGTCCGACAATTGAATATTTGTGAAAATGAAGGCCTCCATTGACCACACACATGCACACACACACACACAGAGACCCTTCCTCACCTCACCCCACCCACCAACCGAACCCGCTCAGCCAGAATAATCTCAATGGGACAAGTTTATTCTGCATGTGGCCTATTACCAATGCACATTTCTGTGAAGCCCTGGGACAATGTGTGTCAACACATGAAAGTAATGCCTGGGCCTGCCAGAACAGTGGGGCTGAGGGGTGCGCTGCAGGTCGCCCCTCTGGAAGGGCGCCTGCACTTGAACTGCCTCCATTCATGGGCCCTTCTTTCATGTGTCCCCTGGCAGGGCGGCCGGGGCTGGCCTTTAATTCTGCTGACCCCTCTGTGATGTCCTACATTGTCGCCTAATCCTCTTTCTTTTCCTTCCACCGCTGCACCCCAGTCAGAGGGGTTGACTTCTTTCTCTCTCCCAGAGTCCCCTTCTCCTATCCCTTCTGGCTCTCTCTCTACCCCCCAAATCGTTAAGCCCCTCCTGTCTCTGCTACCCCTCTCCCCCTCTTTCCTTTGCATTTACACCCCCCAACATTCCATGGGTCTTCCTGTCACCCTCCCCCCTCCCCCTCCCGATGTGTCCCTTGGGGTTTTAGGAGGTGGGGGATTAAGACTGTGGCCTTGCGTTTTTTTGAGGGATGGAATACAGTGGACAGAGCCAGGGGTTGGTGGTCACAACAGGAGGACATGAAGGGAGAAATGGGAGAAACTACTGGTTTAGACAAGTGGTGTAAGAATCCTGAAGGCAACTGAACGATAAAACTATGCTTGTATCAGGCTGCTACTGTATGATACTGCAATGCACTTCATATATTTAGAAATGATGTGTTTGTACATTCTAGAGAGTTATCCTTTCATGACAGACCATCTGATAACTGATATTCTGCAGCTGTTCATGGATTTCCTTTTGACACATTCTACCGTTTGACAGGAACTTCCATGGAAGTAACTCATTTGCCCCAGACCATGACTTGTAAGTTAGAAACCACAGCCTGAGTTGTTGTACCATGACTTTGCAAATTGGTCGCATTATTCAGCATATTCGTGGTCAACTGACTGAGACTTTGGAATTCCGTCTCTGTATCAAAATCACTGGTGTATTTTGACTATCCTTGAATAACCAAGTTATTGAATCATCAAGTTGAAGCCGCGGAAGGCTTCATGCCCTTGTGACACATGCTGACTTACCGTCTGTGATTCTCCATGCCCGGGTGACACACTGATGGTTTATGAGGGTTGGCACCATGGTTCTGTTACTGAATTGCCAACAGTTTACTTGTCACTGGCAGAATATTGTAGCTGGTTGTTACACATTAGGGATTATGATACAAGGAAATATTGAGTCACTTCCCGTAACTAAAATGCAGTGGTCAGTTTAATATCAAGAGATGGAACCGTGGAATTGAACAAAATCGTCCTCGTTTTGAAATAGTTCAAACTTCAAGCACTGGAATTGAAACTGATGGAAACTGAGTGTTGTATGAAACTGTCACCCTCTGAAAGTGACTTTCTTCAAGCATTGTGTGTTCTCTCTTTCCCTCTTTGTCTCTGTCTATATCTCACTTTCTCCCCCTCTCCTGCCTGTTTCTGCTTGAGCAACTATCAGTGGCCAATGGACCACATGCATTCTTGATCGTCCACACACATCTGCCCTCCTCTACACCCCTCTCACACACACACACACAAGATATCCCCCTTTCATGTGTTGGGGCCCTGGAGTACAAGCTGAGAGGGGGGGGGGGGGGGGGGGGGTATCCCCTGCTTGAGTGTGGGACCAGCAGCTGTGTCTAGAGAGGCCTTCCATGAACTCTCGATCAGTGATGTCACAAATGGGGCTCTCAGAAACACTTGGGCCACAGGGGCCACCTAGAAACTCTGTCATCTCGCCTCTTTCTCTGAATACAGCACTCTACAACACACTAGTGCCTAAATCGTGTTAAGAATTCAAGAAAACCTGTGCCACGCCACTGAGCTTAGCTGTGGTTAAAGTAAATGAAAGTGAAGGATAAATGACAAGATGAAAGTGAGTGATAGTCAGACAATGGATTACAGCTACAGGCTCCACTAAGAAACCCTGCCACCTCTCTGATTACAGCTACAGGCTCCACTAAGAAACCCTGCCACCTCTCTGATTACAGCACTCTGGAATGCATGCTTCTCCAGTGTCCACTTTCCAACTACTTTCATCAGCAGCTGTTACCAAGGCATACTTCATACTGGTATCCTGGTCTCACCAGCCCAGCTAGATGTCTCTCTGCCTCTGCCATCTCTGCTTCAGGAGGACAGCAACACATTCGGCCCTATATTCTGAAAACTCCTGTGATTTCTGTTTTACATTGTGTAATTGCTTACTGCTTGGACCCGACCCAGCAGCAACAGACAGACAGGAGCAGACGGACAGTGTGCAGATGTTGTCACGGATTTACACACGACAGCTGAACAGAGGACAGGAGATGAAAGGAGAGGCCCTCTGGATCACAGGGACACAGCAGCAGCAGTCTCCACCAGCTGTGCAGATCTGTGAAGAACATAACAATGTATTGGTCATGTCTATATCACTCCCTGCACATTTCCCCACAGGCAGCTCAGGGATTCAAACCGGCAACCCGCCTGATACCGGCCCACCGCTCTAACCTTGAGGCTACCGCTGCGCCCTGAGTACTCTAACATGGGTTGGGTTCTTCCATTCCTCCTCAGTCTTTCTCTAGGTAGTGAGCTGCTTACACTGAGTTTGTTGCCCTGCTGGACAAGAGACTCTTGTAGTAAAACAGATCAATCTTACTGGAATAAAAACCATGTGACCAATAAATGTTTCATAGCCTCGATTGGTCTATTGTCTTGTTTCCCACCCTCTGTTAAAAGCTTTGTAGGTGTCCCAATAAACTTGGGATCACTGTGGGAATGCTTTGGCAATGGTCTTCGGCCTGAGTGCTCACAAAGCAATGACATTCCTATCTGCAATTTGAACTCACCTTGCAGAACCATCTCCCCAAGAGAATAATTACATTACATGATGTCTGAAAAGTATGAGTGAATGTGACTTTTGACTCTTTGTCATTTCTGAGACTTTACTGCGCTTGCTGTTGTCATGCAACAATGGCTGGTGGGAATCTGGCCTGGGCAGAGGATCAGTCCACTCTGGCTTAGAGGAGACAGAGTCCTTTTTTGCAGCGCTACCTATGAAAGCCCATGAGACTGAAGTCAATTGTTGCGGCTAGTTTAGCATATCCAGTGGTTGGCTGTGGTCCATAGTAATGGGAGAGGTTTGGATTTGCTACAATTTACAAGCTAATTGCGTCCCTTCTGTACAAATTGAATTGTAATTGAGTGGATCTTTGTATTCTCTCTCTCTCTCTCTCTCTCGCTCATGTGCAGTCCTCTTTTATGACAGCACATTCCAATGGAAACATTATATATTGAGAGAATGTTTTTTCTTTGGGGTCCAGTAATTTGGCAACATAAATCATAAATATATTAGACACAGCCTCTGAGATTCCCCTGGATGGAAATACAAGAGCTATAGCCACCCTGTCCTGCCTTTGGGGCTGGAGGTGGGGAGGGAGGAGGCCGTAGAGGGAGTCCAGCAGCATTTCAGATGCAGCATTAAATTAAATCCCCCCACATCCCCCTTTTCCACTGATTTCCCACATCCAGGTTAGAAGCACACAGACAATGAACTCATTTCCAGCCACCACGGGGAAACTGACGGGGAGGGGAAGTAGTCTGATCTCACTTTCACTGCAAAGGAAGTGCCAGGCTGCAGGCAGGCAGGCACCACAACCACAGATCAGAGCAGGCTGCTGGCACAGGGCCAGGGCCCAGGGAGCTCCACGCTGGATGCATGGGATTGACGTATGGATGGATGATACCAAGGAGGCCTTTGTTTGGGCCCAATGGGGGAAGGGGGAGACAGGGGCATTCCTATCTGAGATTACAGGGGCATGGTGCCTTGCCCAGGGCCAGGCCTCTATGGGACTGGAGAACAGCCAGGGGCAGGGTCCACTGTCAGATTCCTCAGTATTTGGGAACAGTGACCCTTTACTGAGAAGGTCATGAGGAGACGCAAGCCATGGAATTTCACCACACACTCATCTCTCTCTCTCTGCAAGTGTGTGTGTGTGTGTGTGTGTGTGTGTGTGTGTGTGTGTGTGTGTGTGTGTGTGTGTGTGTGTGTGTGTGTGTTTGCGGGACTGAAAGGTATGAGCCAATGAGAATATCCCCCATTCAGCTGAATCAGCAGGCTGGGTGACAGCAGTTGAGGTTATCAATGGAAGACAGAGTAAAGGAGCAACCCCCTACTCAGCATCCTACCACTGCAGGGTGCCTGAGCGGGTCAAGAGAGTCGAATGGAAAATGTACCACTGAAGCAGCTTTGGGATTCTCACCACAGACCCTGAACCTGGGGGTTTAACACTCCATAGTCGCCTAGTTTATGTCATCGTTTGTTTTCTCCACTTTCCATATGCAAATGGCAATAATCAATCTTTATCAATATGTAATAATTCCATCACTGTTTCCACACACTTGTGTTGACTGACATACAGTACCTTGCAAATAAAACCTGAGGTATTTCAGTGGAAACCTCGCTGGATATCCGAAGGGCGAAACAAGGCTGCTATTTCCTCTGTCCGTGGGCTAATCAACTGTGTAGTGCTTTCTCCTTCCCTTTTTTGTGTGAGAGGAATTTACAAGTCTTTTATCCTTTGTATCGCACACTTTCTTCCACTTTTACCACTGAGGGGAAGGGGGGGAGCAGAGAAAAAATCAGTTTGTCATTTAAAGTGGAAGCAGTGTTTTAATGAGCAGGCAGTGACTGGACAGGTTGGTCTTTGCAGTGTTTTGGCACCCTTCAGCAGCTGGGTTAAATTCGGACATCCTATATATGGACAAGGGCACTTCTTAACATAAATAGGCCTACTAAATATACCGGAGGCTTCAAGCTGGACTTACAGTAGAGCACCAATATTTTAGAGTGGTTTTATTTATGTTATGACATGAACAAGAAATGGGCATTTTCAAAAGTCCAGTACCTTCCTTCTTGGCGTAGGTGACACGCTGCATTTGATGACCTTTGCACCCCCATCCACATTACTTCCCAGGACAAAAGACTATCTCAGTAACATACATATTTTCCCGCATGCAAGGCCCGAAATTGGAAACTTCCTCTAGCAGGCTGAGACTCTTTTTGGACGTCATGAAAGGCCAATGTGGGAGGTGAGGAAGGAGGGAGGTCATTCACCCTGCCGCTGCTTCGGCCTGAAAGGACAGAGAGCAGCTCCAAGCTTTCATTGAGTGAATCCAGTCTTTTGGTGGTTTGTATTTATTTGAGTAGTGATATGTACGTTCTCAAGAGTAGTTTTCTTTATTATTGCAATGTACACTCTCTGGCTGGTTTTCTAAGTATACTGCAACATTGCACATACTACTGCCCTCTGTAGAGCTAGCTAGTAGCTCTATCTTACATTTAACCTCTAGAAGCCCCCTAGTTTGAATCATGTTGCAGGGTTCCCAAACTGAGTGTACTCCTCGCCGATCAGGACACACAAAGTTCCCGTTCTGATAGAATAACCCATGTGACAGGTTGTTCCCTACCAAACACTGTAATTGGAACTAGATATCTAAACAATGGCAGCATGCCATTGGTGGAGGGAGTGTTGGACCTCAAAGCCTTTAATGGTTCCAGTCTTTAAAACGTGTTCTCCCACACACCATACCAAATCAGTAAGAGCGTCTGAACAAATAGAAGTGCAGGTGTTCCACATAGAAACAGAGAGGTTTCTAAACGGGATTTCCAGTTTTGTCAGATAAGGCGATAGCATGGCTAATCTGTAGAGGAAGTAAACATGACTTCACATGAAACAAACCGAACCACATTCCTCATGGACTCTAACTGGTCTCTTTAGGGAATGGATCCATTAGTGCTAGAAAACATCCATATAATGCTTTCTTGAATCAGATTTTTTTATATATATATATATAGGAATTTATGCATATTTTCACAACGTGAAAGCAACTCTTCACTTGAATTGTTCACCTTATTTGATTACTTCAAACAGGCTTCCTGTGATAGGATTGTGTAACCTCTGGGGTTTAATTAAATTTGTTGGCCACCTTCCTTACTGGTGGATCAGTGAATGTAAGGTAAAAGGCTTCCCAGCAGAACTCCCTGGGTTGCCTGGGTTTTAACAAAACACTTAAGCTGCTCAACAGTGGGGGAGACGGTAAAGAGTTAACTATGGCCCACAGATGAGAAGAGGGTCAAATAGCTAGTGTAGGCAGTGGTATTAGTGTCCAGGTGTCGTCCGTGTTCCGCAAATGGTCGTCGCCTCTCCTCCCAAGTGACAAAAGTCATTCACATAGTTAAAACATAATTATGACTTCCACGTTTTATCTATTTTCCTCAAACACATTTTAGGTTGAAGAAATGTTTCATTTCAGACTTTGGAAAGTGATTGGGGGACAGAAAAGAGAAGGGGGTGGAACTAAACTCAATGCGGGCGGTGGCGTGTTGCTAACTGCAGCGGTGCACAGTCTGCAGGCTAAAATAGATCCAGGAGTGTGGCCGTGATCGCATTCTGTGCAGCACAATCAAAGCATTCTCTCCCAGTCGTCGCATGTGTCTGTGATTTGGGCCTGGCCCGCTCCAGCCCAACCACTAAGCCTCCCATGTGAGAGCGAGGGGCGCCCAAAGGGGTGCAGCGGTTGAACTGGGGGACAGCTGTACCCTGAGGGCTTCCATCAACACAGCCCTCTGCATCCCCCCCACCTCCAAAATAAAGGCCTGCACCACATCTAAGAGGAAACCCACTCTGGAAAAAATGCTTTTCCTACTCCATCTTTTCCTCCCTCCTTCAGTGTTTCTCTTCCTCGATCCCTGTTTCTCGCTCTGCAGTTTCAGGCTTTTTCTCACCACTTTCAGACTTGAACTATGCTTAGCCAACATTTTGCACCGTCAATTGTCCTCCATCCTCCTTCATTGTTTCCATGTGAGTAATTATACAACAATTCATTATAAAAAAGAATGTGTCACTTTATCACAAACTCTACCAGTTCAGTCCTGCCCCCCCATAAAGGACCTTAAAGCTACCCCCTGACATATCCGTCTTACCGGGACACTTTCTCACCCTTACCTCTGCCCCATGTCTGCTGTGCTGGCTACACACCAGCAGTGTTCCCAGACTACCCCATCAGATACACTGACCAGAGGTCTCAGCTTTACCTCTCAACTGCTGAGGAACATTGTACAGGTTGATGATACTCAATGATACTTCCAACATCCTGTTGAAACCTATGTTCCAAAGAAAGTACTTTTATAAATGTTTGTGGTTTTCAAATTAATCGTTTACTTAACTGCGCGATGCTCCTCAGCTCCGCTTCGTCAACCAAACAATAATAATGGGGATTGGGCAGACAGTGGTGATGTTTCACCCTACTGCGGATTCCATCTTTAAAGGCAAAAAACAAACGTGTACTTGACATATCTCTCTTCTTTGTACACACCACTTAAACAGGCTAACAACCTCTGAAAGGAGGTAATATGCTTTTAATTACTCAAGCACATTGCGCTGTTACAATCTGTAAATGCAAAGAATGCACCCGTCCCTATTTCTCTCAACACTCTGCTTAGGGCCATTTGTTGGAGTGTTGTTTGTTGCAGGAGAGAATAAAAGGACACCCTGCATAAGCAAACACCCCTATGCTTCTCTATCAGGGCTCCAGGTGGTTGCACCTCTTCATCGCCTGATATTCCCATTCCTCCTACACCCTTCCACCCTTCCATTTTATCTACTTAATCCTAATGAGTTTGCTCAGTCCCAAATCAAAAGGGGGACTCCCATCAGGCACATCTTGGAAGCATGTTCAAATAAACTGTTTGTCTTTCAATAGGTAACCAATCAAATGCAGGCCCCACATTTTAAAGGTCCCCCACAGGGTGGTCCCTATCTTCTTCATCTTCTTTTTAGGGGTCCTACAGGGGTGACTGGGCAGTGGGGGTTGGTTAGTGGAACGATTTTGGGTTTTGGGTTTAGGGTTAGAGAGGATGAACGTCAAGGAATTTGTCATTGCTTCCCTCTCATGTTTTCCTGTGTGGCTTTGGAAAGCAAGAACTAGATTGTGGTTCTCATATAACTGCTTTACCTGGACCTTGACTTGACGATGCAAATTGATTAAACTCTCACTGGAGACATTGTGTGACAAAATGTGGTTTGGTAACGATAATGGAAATTTATATCACACACATTTACAGTACATACCGTCTTTCTCTTAATACTGAATCATGAATTTGAATAACTGAAACTGAACCATAGGTTTATTATAAACCAGAAGCATCCAGGAAATACTATTAGCATATTAATACATTTGCATATTTCCTCACACACTCCACAAATGTAAAATTCCCAATATTGGAAGGAATGTTTCTTCAAACGGGAGAAAACATACTTGGAATAAAATACAGCAGGTGAAGCCCTATAGCCTTTTCTAGGCCCGAAACAAATCATTTGATTATATTTCATTGAGCTATTGAATCAACAAAATGATCTTTCCTGTGTCATATCAAACCTTTTGCCTTTTACATTTCGATGGATAAAAACTAATTTGAAGAATCTGACAATGACAATGGGGTCACACCGTCCATTGGACATTATGATAGAGGAAAAACAATGCTCTCTCTGGTCTTTCTTCCCTGAGTGAAACAGAGACTGTAAACACACAGGTTATGGTGAGATAAACAATGTGTCCCCCTCTGCCATAGATTATCTCTCTCTCCCCCACCCCCAGGCTTGGCGAATATTCAGAGACATCCCTGGAATTCACTAAAGCCCACTTGGCCAGGGCCATTCACGCCACGTCTCCCCTTTATCTTTTGTGGGCGCTGTCACCACTCCTTCTCCCAAGGCCCAGAGAGGGGGAGCCATTCATCCCTTAATGAACTTCTGAAATCATGCAAACAGCCTCGTTTAATGGGGGAAGCAGTTGTGTTGTATTTTTTTTCAGTGGGAGAACGGGGTGCAGCGTAGCGAAAGCCAGTTAAGACAGCAATGTTTTATATTCTGTTTGAGGGTGAGAACACTTCAAGCAGCAAACAGAATGAAAAATAGATCAACTATCATATTGAGGGAGGAATGTTTGGGCACATTTGATATCATAGAAGCTCAAAGAGGATAAAGATATTTGAGAAGTGATGCTGGTAACACTACTTGGATAGTCCATCTGTTGATGCTCTACAGACTATCAGTAACATTTCAACTACTGTAACTACAGTTGAAGTCGGATCACGGATCATCATATTTAAAGAATGTGAAATGTCAGAATAATAGTAGTTAGAATGATTTATTTCAGCTTTTATTTCTTTCATCACATTCCCAGTGGGTCAGATGTTTACATACACTCAATTAGTATTTGGTAGCATTGCCTTTAAATTGTTTAACTTGGGTCAAATGTTTCGGGTAGCCTTTCACAAGCTTCCCACGATAAGTTGGGTGAATTTTGGTTCCGTTTTAGGACCACTATTGTTTTCACTATATATTTTACCTCCTGGGGATGTCATTCGAAAACATAATGTTAACTTGTACTGCTATGCGGATGACACACAGCTGTACATTTCAATGAAACATGGTGAAGCCCCAAAATTGCCCTCGCTGGAAGCCTGTGTTTCAGACATAAGGAAGTGGATGGCTGCAAACGTTCTACTTTTAAACTCAGACAAAACAGAGATGCTTGTTCTAGGTCCTAAGAAACAAAGAGATCTTCTGTTGAATCTGACAATTAATCTTAATGGTTGTACAGTCGTCTCAAATAAAACTGTGAAGGACCTCTGCGTTACTCTGGACTCTCATCTCTCTTTTGAAGAACATATCAAGACTGTTTCAAGGACAACTTTTTTCCATCTACGTAACATTGCAAAAATCAGAAACTTTCTGTCCAAAAATGATGCAGAAAAATGTATCCATGCTTTTGTAACTTCTAGGTTAGACAACTGCAATGCTCTACTTTCCGGCGACCCGGATAAAGCACCAAATAAACTTCAGTTAGTGCTAAATACAGCTGCTAGAATCCTGACTAGAACCCAAAAATGTGATCATATTACTCCAGTGCTAGCCTCCCTACACTGGCTTCCTGTCAAGGCAAGGGCTGATTTCAAGGTTTTACTGCTAACCTACAAAGCATTACATGGGCTTGCTCCTACCTATCTCTCTGATTTGGTCCTGCCGTACATACCTACACATACGCTACGGTCACAAGACGCAGGCCTCCTAATTGTCCCTAGAATTTCTAAGCAAACAGCTGGAGAATGGGCTTTCTCCCATAGAGCTCCATTTTTATGGAATGGTCTGCCTACCCATGTGAGAGACGCAAACTCGGTCTCAACCTCCTGTTAAGGATATGGCAGACATATGCCCCCTTTGGAGAGATTGGGTACCCCTAGTAAACTGAAAAAAAAATCTGTCAAAAATTGCTAATATATGTATATATATATATATATGCATATATATTATTGGATAGAAAACACTCTAAAGATTCTAAAACCGTTGGAATTATGTCTGTAAGTATAGCAGAACTCACAGGGCAGGCATTCTTCCAAACTAGTTTTTGTGGTCATGAAAGTTGGAGCAACTTTGACGTCATCGCCCCCACCCTTCCCAACCAGTTATGATTCTGGAGAGACTTTCTATCTCTTCCGCTAGATGTCCTCTTTCAGTAGAGCTTTGAATCGTTCAAATCCCGCGAGAATTGACCCTATGGGAGTGAAATTAGTGCGTGCCACGAGAAAATAGGCTGTGCGTAGTGGCGCGAATTGGTCCCAGCCATTCCTTTGTTCCAGCACTCAAGAGAAGGGCAGACGATGGCCAATTGAATTGAAGTTTGTTTTGTGTGTCTAAAACATCATAAAGCTTGCTTCTGCACTTAGTTTGACCTGTTTAGTCGACATATAATATGTAATTTTGAAGTTTTGATGCGCAACTTTTCCGGACCAGAGGACGTTTTGGGTGCATTTCAGCTGATGTTATTAGCAGTAGCTAATACAAAGACGCAAGACTTGAAACCAAACAATGTATTGGGTAAGTATGAAGCCTTCCAGAACATTCTGAACGAAGACCATCGAAGGTAAGGGAATATTTATGCTTAAATCTGTGTTTCTGTTGACTCCAACATTACGTAGAAATGTAGCTTGTAACTGAGCGCCGTCTCAGCATATTGAATAGTGTGCGATTTCTGTAACGTTAAAAATAAATCTAACAAAGCGGTTGCATAAAGAAGCAGTGTATCTTTCTAACTATATGTAGAACATGTATATTTAGTCAAAGTTTATGATGTCTATTTACGTTATCTTGCCGCGCTACCTAGATTTCCTGCGGGCATTTTTGAGTAATTTCTGAACGTGAACTCACTGTAAATGGACATTTATGGATATAAATGGCATATTATTGAAAAAAAAAAAATGTACTGTGTAACATGTCCTATTACTGTCATCTGATGAAGATTTTCAAAAGGTTAGTGAACGATTTATTTTTTAATCCTGCGTTTGTTGATTGCATGTTTTGGCTATTCAAATGAGCTGTGTCTGGTGGTGGTTTGACATATATATGTGCTATGTTTTCGCCGTAAAACATTTTAGAAATCTGACTTGCTGGCTAGATGAACAAGGTGTTTATCTTTCATTTGAGCTATTGGACTTGTTAATGTGTGGAGGTTAAATATTTTTAAGAATATTTTTGCGTTCCATGCGCCACCGTTTCAGCTGAACGTGGGAGGGTTGATTCCCAATTGGGAACCAATATCTTAGACAGGTTAAGTCTTTATTGACTCATCTCTTCAGTGGGTCATATGATTGAGTGTAGTCTGGCACAGGAGTGTGAAGGTGAACGGAAAGGCTCTGGAGCAACGAACCGCCCTTGCTGTCTCTGCCTGGCCGGTTCCCCTCTTTCCACTGGGATTCTCTGCCTCTAACCCTATTACAGGGGCTGAGTCACTGGCTTACTAGGGCTCTTTCATACCGTCCCTAGGAGGGGTGTGTCACTTGAGTGGGTTGAGTCACTGATGTGATCTTCCAGTCTGGGTTGGCGCCCCCCTTGGGTTGTGCCGTGGCGGCGATCTTTGTGGGCTATACTCTGCCTTTTCTAAGGATGGTAAGTTGGTGGTTGAAGATATCCCTCTAGTGGTGTGGGGGCTGTGCTTTGGCAAAGTGGGTGGGGTTATATCCTTCCTGTTTGGCCCTGTCCGGGGGTCTCATCCATCTCCTCACCCCTCCTGTCTCAGCCGCCAGTATTTATGCTGCAGTAGTTTATGTGTCGGGGGGCTAGGGTCAGTTTGTTATATATTATATCTATATCTCCTGTCCTATTCGGTGTCCTGTGTGAATTTAAGTGTGCTCTCTCTAATTCTCTCTTTCTTTCTCTCTCTCGGAGGACCTGAGCCCTAGGACCATGCCTACCTGACATGATGACTCCTTGCTGTCCCCAGTCCACCTGGCCGTGCTGCTGCTCAAGTTTCAACTGTTCTGCCTGTGATTATTATTATTTGACCATGCTGGTCATTTATGAACATTTGAACATCTTGGCCATGTTCTGTTATAATCTCCACCTGGCACAGCCAGAAGAGGACTGGCCACCCCACATAGCCTGGTTCCTCTCAAGGTTTCTTCCAAGGTTTTGGCCTTTCTAGGGAGTTTTTCCTAGCCACCGTGCTTCTACACCTGCATTGCTTGCTGTTTGGGGTTTTAGGCTGGGTTTCTGTACAGCACTTTGAGATATCAGCTGAAGTATAAAGGGCTCTATAAATCGATTTGATTTGATTTTATTTTGGCCTATTCCTCCTGACAGAGCTGGTGTAACTGAGTCTGGTTTGTAGGCATCCTTGCTCATACACGCTTTTTCAGTTCTGCCCACAAATGTTCTACAGGATTAAGGTCAGGGCTCAATACCCTGACTTTGTTGTCCTTAAGCCATTTTTCCTGCAGCAAAGCCCCCACAACATGATGCTGCCACCCCCATGCTTCACCCATGTTTCACGGTTGGGATGGTTTTCTTTGGCTTGCAAGCCTCCCCCTTTTTCCTCCAAACATAACGATGGTCATTATGGCCAAACAGTTATATTTTTGTTTCATCAGACCAGAGAACATTTCTCGAAAAAGTACCATCTTTGTCCCCATGTGCAGCTGCAAACCGTAGTCTGGCTTTTTTTATGGCGCTTTTGGATAAGTGGCTTCTTCCTTGTTGAGCGGTTTTTCAGGTTATGTCGATATAGGACTCGTTTTACTGTGGATATAGATACTTTTGTACCCGTTTCCTCCAGCATCTTCACAAGGTCCTTTGCTGTTGTTCTAGGATTGATTTGGACTTTTCGCACCAAAGTATGTTCATCTTTAGGAGACAGAAGGCGTCTCCTTCCTGAGCGGTATGACGACTGTATGTAAACTTCTGACCCACTGGAATTGTCATACAGTGAATTATAAGTGAAATGATCTGTCTGTAAACACTTGTTGGAGAAATTACTTGTGTCATGTACAAAGTAGATGTCCTAACCGACTTGCCACAACTATAGTTTGTTAACAAGAAATTTGTGGTTGAAAAACAAGTTTTAATGACTCCAACATAAGTGTATGTAAACTTCCGACTTCAACTGTATTTACTAACCCTAACCCTAACCCTAGCTCCAACCCTAACCTTAAACCTTATCCAAACCTGAAACTTAACCCTTACCCTCACCCTTGTTCTAAACCTAACCCTAACCGTAACCTTAGCAAGCAGTTGCATATCAACAGATATTTGTTGATAGTATGACCATCTGTCGAGCATCTACAGATGGAAAATCCGGACTATCCAAATAAAGTGTGACCATGATTTATTTATCCATACACAAACACTCACTCACAATTGGTCATGGAGGGACCCTGTTGAAGACATCCGCTTACAACAACAGGTAGAAAAAACAACAACAAAGCAAACCAACTCTGCTGCTTTTTCCCCAGAGTTCCACATCATGGAAAGACATGCAGGTGCCTCATAAAACAGTACCGCAACTAGAACATCAACATGAAAAACAACACTCATTCAAAATATGTCTGTATGTCTGTATGTTTTATTTTCATTATTCCCTACATATTTAAGAAGCACGTTCTTCATAGTTGTTGCGTGTACAATACCAAAGAAACATGTACACCCATTGCCAACTGTGAAAGCTGTTTCTTATCAGTGAAGCAGGGAGCAGCCCAATTGTTCCTCATGCCAAGGGTGTTAATACACGTATTCTTGATACTGTGTTTCTGCTGAATTTAGGTGGGCCTGTAACTGAAGCAGACATTGAGAAATGCACTGTCATTGTTTACACTCCCACCCACAACCTACAAGGTTAACCCTTTTTAGGTTAAGACCTCAAGAGTAGAACAATTGTTGATGGTTTTCAAATTGTTTAAGAGCAACTGAACCAACAAAAAAAACGACATCTCTGGTTGAAAAAGGCCTATGCGGCATTGGTAGTGGTCATTAACATCAATTCTAGTCCCACAATTTACTAAAAAAGTGTAGGATAACTTTGGCCATAAAGTCAGTATTTTCTAAAACTAATATTTGTGAGATTGAAGAAATTCATGACGTTGCCGATGTACTTGGATATTTGAGGGTTGGGTTTGGATTTCAATCATGCCCACAATCATGCGCACAATCATGCCCACAATCATGCCCACATGTCCACTAACACATCACAGCGTTTCAACCGGTTTCAACAGTTACATTTCTTAAGGAGGAGGAAAACCAAGGTGCAATTCAGCTCCCCCTTTTAAGCTTAACAGAAAGTTTCCCACCATTTATAACTTCGAAGGATCATCCACGGTGCTGATCTAAAACATATGAAAATGTTTCATCTCTTGCTCAACATAAAAATATGTTTAACATTCATTGACATTCATGACTCATCAACACAATAAAGGCTACCTAAACGCTCCTCATAGAGTTCATCCGTCTTTTTGGTTGTTTTCTCCAATTGAGAGTGCACCTCTCAGACAGGAAGAACCGGACATAAAGCATAAACACATCTGAGGGAAATAATACAAAGAGTTTCTGGTCTGACAAATCCTCCCTTCCACCTCAATGCCTTCTTTCCTCTGCCTTCCATTCTGCTAAATCCTCCTTCTATCCCTACTGTCCTCCCCCATGTGCCAGCTGCTGTATTTTCACTGCACAAGCCCATTTCCTTTGCGAGTTCAACCCAGCAAAACCTGTATACCGACCACATGCGAAGAGCGGAATTTATGGCCATTTAACTGCTTTTTCCTGTCATGCCAACAGAAACCTTCGGAGGCCGAGAAGGAGACTTGTGGGACTGTCTATATAGCTAACCGCACATTTTCTCAAGAAAGACACTCTTCCATCACTAAGCTGTCAGGTGAAACTTTAAAGCACGATTAAAGAGAGAGATGAGAAGGCAGTAAGTGAATGGAGGAAGGTCTCTTCTCAGTAACCTATTAAAAGCAGGCAGCAGTATATCTGAAAGAGCAGAGGCTTTTTCACACTGTGTAGTCACGATCCCTCCTTGTGATTGGGTGTCAGCCCAGCCAATAGGCGGGCCCCACTCTGCAGCCATTCATGAAAATCCAGAGGCACATAGTGACTGAGTGAGAGCACAGGAAGTACAGCGAATGTGGTGGCTATCACATCCCAGCACGCCTTCCTCTGCAGGCATCTCATTCAACCCCTCAAGGTTTCACTTCCTACTGTCCGTTGCCTAAATCGTCTTTATTTCTTAAGAGGCAGAGCACTGGCCGATGTACGAACTCAAGACTCTCTCGCTCTCTTTATTGACATAATCTAATCTGTGAGGTCTTTGAGGAATTCACATGGCCTTACGGTGTTGTGTCTAAAACATATTCAGACTATTGAGTTGGGAATTTGACTCATGTCTCTAGCTGCACAGCATCAAGCATGTTTCTCAAAATACTATTTTATAGACCGCCAGGGTATGCTCATGGGAGGGTGAAAGGAAATGGACTTTAAATGTAATGATTTAGTCAGTGTGTGTCCCTTATTCGCACTCTCCTTTCAACATACTGTACATACATTTCATTCTTAACTGATGGTCTGAGCTCAGAAAAACACCCACCCTGAATTTTCTCAATTGTTTCCACTCTTCACTCCATTCACATTTTTTCAGAAAATCTTAAAGGACATCTGTCCATAATCTATATCTAAGATTTCCCATTAGGGTTTAGTATTAGTTGCGTAACACTGGCTATACACAACAAACAAACAAATTATAAATTTTAAACAAATGACAAATTTGAGACTGGATTTGGAATTTAGTAGTTGCCTTTTCGGCGATTACATTGCAGTGTTGCAGAGCAGGTTAGTACTTGTCTTCTTTTAATTCCTTTACCGAATGAACTGCCATAGGACTGTATAACCTTGACCTTATGTAACCCCCTTACCCTAACACCTTGTGAATAGACTGCTAAAGAAGCATTGTATTTGCTGTTTTTATTGCAGAGCAATTTCACTGAAAATGAGATTCCTTGCTAAATTAACGAACTGGTCATTGTGGTCCAGTTGGCTAACCCTTTTAAAAATTAATAGAAAGGCTTTTCTGTGGCATAAAAAAATCCATTCTTTTAAATTTTTGGTCAGAGCTTCTGTGCAGTGATAGGGACCATGCTTCTTGAGTCACACAGTGTTTTTGTCTTGTTTATTTTCATTTCATTCTTCGAACAAGAGGCATTATTTGATGTCTCATATGACCCATTGAGATCTGGAAACGACTCGGAGACAATTTAACTCTCTTATCTTACAATGTATTTACCCTGATTGCAAGTTTATTATTGTCTGTGCCGTTTCTTTGTCTGTTTATACTATTCATTTGAGAAGTCCCCTTATTGTTTTTGTATCGTATTTTTTATTTCCTTATTTTAGTGGGGTCCTCCCTGGAAATCCTGTGTGCTGAATACAGCTGAATACATTGGGTTTTGAATGAGAGTGCGACAGATTGCTCAAGACCCTCCTCAAAAAATGTGGTCTTATGCCCAAATGTGAGCCATTGTCCCCCTTGAAAAGGCAGATAGAGGAGTTTTGGGGCAGTTTCCTGTAGATACGATACTGCATGCGGTATGTATTGGTATGGGGTAGCGCAGAAGCAGTCTGGGTGGGTGGGGCATTATGTGGGGCTTGCTCTTTTGGCCCATCAAAATATTTGACATTCAACTGGCATCTAGCATTTAGTGGTGCCCTATTAGAAAACAAGTATCTGGCTCATGGGAGGTCTAGTTAGATGCGTTGAGCCTTATAATAAAAGTTCTGTTTTTCAGTAATGGAGTTGAGTCACAGTGACCTTACAGCAGTCTGATTAACGACACAACAAGTTTGTATGATAAGACTATGTCTTTGCAGCTTAGAAGAGTGTAATGATTTGCTCCTGTTTACTGTCTATTTCTGTCTGTCTCTCTCTCTCTCACACGCACGAGCACACACACGCACACGCACACACAGGTACTATAAACCTGCCCTTTGGACAATATGACTCTAGTAGACAGTCTAACATGTTGACATCTTGTCTACCTTGGTCTTCTGTGCTGAAACCAGTTTGATGACCTGCCCTGTAATATATTTATTTTTATAAACTGGTTGGTTCAAGCCCTGAATGCTGATTGGCTGACAGCCGTTGTATATCAGACCTTATACCACGGGTATGACAAAACATTTTATATTTATATACATTTTATATTTATACTCCTCTAATTTGTTGGTAACCAGTTTATAATAGCAATAAGGCACCCTGGGGGTTTGTGGTATACAGCCAATATACCACGGCTAAGGCCTGTATCCAGGCACTCCGCATTGCGTCGTGCATAAGAACAACCTTTAGCAGTGGTATATTTACCACATCCCTCAGGCCTTATTGCTTAAATACACTTTCTAGAAAAAAGGGCTCCAAAAGGGTAATTCAGCTGTCCCTATAAGATAACCCTTTTTGGTTCCATGTAGAACCTTTTCGGGTGCCATGTAGAACCCTCTGTGGAAAGGGTTCTATATGGAACCCAAAAGGGTTCTAACTGGAACTAAAAGTGTTCTACCTGGTACCAAAAAGGGTTATCCTACATCGGGACAGCCAAGGAACCCTTTTAGGTTCTAGATAGCACCTTTTTCCCCCTAAGAGTGTACTTTCCCATGTAAGCAGCCTGATGATCTAATCTACGTTGCTTTGTATCCAGTGTAAAAACTGAGGTCAAAGGCAGCGCTGCAGTCTGGAGCTGTTAACAATGCAGCCGCAGGATTTCATGAGCTCTGCCCCCTTTTGTGTCATAATTATCTGCAAACGCCTCCAGATGGTGCAAATGCAGACACTCCGCAACCATTAAAAACCTCTAGTGTTGGTGTCTAAACATTAGCATCAAACCAGCACCATATCCTCTCCATATGGAAACATGTCTAATAAACAAACGTGAACTTGATGTCAATGCATGTGAAACAATGGCCACTTCTTTCAGCTCTGCAGCGGGCTTGATGTTCTTTTATGAGCCTTTAAAGCGAGGGGCCGTGGCATTGTCTCAAATGAGATGCAGACGAGCAGAGATGCTGGTGTACGGAGGAGGCCGAACAGACTCACACAGTGTTCCAGTGTCCCTGACTGTTCAGACATAATCAAGCATAAGTGGATCAATAATCTCACTGGTCTTAATAGACATTCTTACTGCATCTTCCAAGAATGGAGGGAACCCACCTACCCGTGTCCCCCCGCCTCCCTAACTCCCTGCTGCATACATCTGACATCTTACATCCAAAAACCGCCAAAAATCCGCCTGCACCATCCATTCTCATACGCCCCAGCCTTGGCCTTACTGAAACAAGCTCCCAGTTGTCTTCAGGGGAACACAGCTCCCTCTCCCTCCACCCCTTAGTACTCATTAGTGGGGGTGCATGGCATCCACCTGTCAGACTGTGTAACTGGAACGGGGACAGGAGATGGAGGGATAGGGGACAGTGAGGGCACGTCTCAGCTGAGACCTCTCGGCAACACGTGGCTGGTGGTCTGGGGGTCTGGGCTGCGGGGATCAGGGCTAGGGGGGTTCCTCTTAAAGGGTGGTGCCATTGAGCATGGATCACAGACTGGCCTCCCATGCAAACTGGCCTCAGCCAAACTGTCGGGGTGCACGGAAGTCTGCAGGTTTGGGTCCTTGTCTATTGTTCATGGAACTAGGCCAAGGTGCTGAGCTATCAAAATCTATTTGGCCTGTGGAATGATTGGAGAACGGGGCAGGGCAGGGCAAGGTAGGGGGAAGGTGGCTGATCACACTTGTTGATATAGACATAAAATCAGCAGTATTAATCTGGGCCACCTCCTCTCAGGCTCTGAGCCAGTAGATGAAGTTAGTGGAGCGGGGCATGTGGAGACAATTATTATGTAACTACACTACCATCCACTTAGTCACTGTATAGATCTGTCTCAAAGTTGGACAATTCACTTAGTGTATTAGAATTATAGAATTACAATTCAATCAGAATATTAGAAATATAACAAGTCATTGTTATATTAGTACTGTAACTACTAGTGATGGGGGGAAACATTGATAGTTACATATTGGGATATTCATTTTGACGATATATCGTATCGATCGTTTTGACAATATCGCAATATTATTTTTGCGCTAGTTTGCTGTACCTGCACCAAAACTCCAGAATTTTTCCTTCAAAGCTTGTTCTTCATCTCCTTTTTAAATAGGGAGCCAATTTGTTTTCTGCACTTATTTCCATGACTGATCCAAACTTGTTTTCTCATGGCTCTCTCTTGTCCCTCTGCAGCAGACATGAGCAAAATGTTTGGAACATCAAATCGCAATAAAATCACAGTGTCGAATTGCAATACATATGGAATCCTGAGAATCGAAATACATATCATATCGGCACCAAAGTATTGTGATAATATTGTATCGTGAGGTCCCTGGCAATTCCCAGCTCTAATGTCTACAAAGCAACTAGCTCAAATGTTCAAACGCCTGATGGGAAGTCGTAGTGCCATTTAATTTGTCAGAGTATATACCATTCAAGAAGAAAACCTTGTCTAGCTACACTATGTATACAAGAGTATGTGGACACCTCTTCAAATTAGTGGATTCGGCTATTTCAGCCACACCCATTGCTGACAGATGTATTAAAATCGAGCACACCGCCATGAAAACAATGGCATTATAATGGCCTTAATGAAGAGCTCAGTGACTTTCAACCTGGCACCGTCATAGGATGCTACCTTTCCAACAAGTCATTTTGTCACATTTCTGCCCTGCTAGAGCTGGACCGGGCAACTGAAAGTGCTGTTATTGTGAAGTGGAAACGTCTAGGAGCAACAACAGCTCAGCCGCAAAGTGGTAGGCCACACAAGCTCACAGAACGAGACCGCCCAGTGCTGAAGCACATAACACATAAAAATCGTCTGTCCTTGGTTGCAACACTCACTACCGAGTTCCAGACTGCTTCTGGAAGCAACGTCAGTACAATAACTTTTTTTCGGGAGCTTCATGAAATGGATTTCCTTTTCCAAGCTTAAGATCACCATGCGCAATGCCAAGCGTCGGCTGGAGTGGTGTAAAGCTCACCCCCATCGGACTCTGGAGCAGTGGAAACACGTTCTCTGGAGTGATGAATCACACTTCACCATCTGGCAGTAGGACAGACGATTCTGGGTTCGGCGGATGACAGGAGAATGCTACCTGCCCCAATGCATAGTGCCAACTGTAAAGTTTGGTGGATGAGGAATAATGGTCTGGGGCTGGTTTTTATGGTTTGGGCTAGGCCCCTTAGTTCCAGTGAAGGGAAATCTTAGCACTACAGCATACAATGACATTCTAGATGATTCTACGCTTCCAACTTTGTGGCAACAGTTTGGGGAAAGCCCTTTCCTGTTTCAGCATGACAATGCCCTGTGCACAAAGCGAGGTCCATAAAGAAATGGTTTGTCGAGATTGGTGTGGAAGAACTTGACTGGCCTGCACAGAGCCCTAACCTCAACCCCATCGAACACCTTTGGGATGAATTGGAAAACCGACTACGAGCCAGGCCTAATCGCCCTACATTAGTGCCCGACCTCACTAATGCTTGCTTGTGGTTGAATGGAAGCGTCCCCGCAGCAATGTTCCAACATCTAGTGGAAAGCCTTCCCAGAAGACTGGAGGCTGTTATAGCAGCAAAGGGGGGACCAACTCCATATTAATACCCATCATTTTGGAATGAGAAGTTTGACGAGCAGTGTCCACATACTTTTGGTCATGTAGTGTATATAGACCCAGATTCATTTGCAAGAGCTTTACACAACACTGGGTGATTTTGGCACCTACATAAGGTCCTAATAACCAAACCGATTACATCTCTTGCCAGCCAAAACAAGCTGCATGTGCTTGTAGAAATCCTGAATGGCCCTGCTGCGTCCTTCAGGCACAACCTGAATTAGCTCTCTCACTGCATTGTTTCTGAGGGCTAATCCCAGTAATCACAGCAGCCTATTGGGCTCATTGGCCATGCATTATTTCAGGAGTTTGGTTAATCCCTTATGCTCATGTTCCTACCCCGTTGACATATGGGACTCTGAGATTGATACTTGGCGGGACTTACTGGGTTGTTCACTAATAAACCCGTTGAAGAGTGAGACATGGATCTCGCACATTAGATTACGTTTTTATTAGTGTATTAAGTATTTAACATAATAGTGTAAGTATTAAATTACGTATTTATGATTTAATTCCCATCCCCCCCTAAGGCAAAACATGCATAAACTGTTAGCTTTCTTGTTTGACACGGTCATATAAATATAAAACGCTCTGCTGTGCTGCTTGTGGATTTTCTCATTATGTTATCTAAATGGTTATTGGTAAAGGAAGGGGTCCGGTGGGGGAAAGCCACTGGCAGGCTAATTGATAGACGTGTGATAATCAATGTGTCCAGCATCTGTGGTTCGAGACGGAGCTCATAGATTTAATCTAACAATATGGATTACTGTACATCAAGCCCAGTTCTACCACTCAACGTGATCGTAACGGCGCTGATATTTCTAATTAAAAAACTATTGCCTTACATGACCCTTGTTTCACCCACTAAGTATTGGAGCCTGCGGCGAAATACTATAATCTGGACATTAATGTGATTTGATTGATTCCCTCCAGTACAATGATTAAGCCATTGCTTGAGCAGCACAGATGGTGTGTGTAAAGCTTATACATCTCCAACAACAGGGTTTAATGAAGTCTAATGCTGTAAGAGGTATTGTTCTGTGTATCAGCAGAACTTCCAAAAGCCTTCATCAGGCTGTTGTTGTTATTGTTGTTGGGTGACTCTTCTGTACGTATGGCATATAGCTGCTAGCAGTAATCCTCATGCTAGTTGTTCATTCCTTGGACAAATATGTACAACAGAGTGTCACATACTTTAGCTCAGGACCAATTGAAATAAAGATATTTCACCAAGGTAAAGTGATGTGTCACGTTGTAAGATAATAACAGTATTGTCGTAACTACAGTTTGGCGGTTTGATTACAATGGAAAATCACTATTCATCAAATGTGTGTGGCCTCTTGGGTTTGGCAGGAGAGGAATGAGGAAACTATGAAAATATTTGTGTAACAACGTGTGCTTTGATAAAACATGAAACTCAAATATATCCTGCCATGGCCACAAACATTATACATTGTGTCCATGTAGTTTTAGTTTTCAATAGAATAACAGCCAATGACATAACCACTTGATTATTTCCATTTTATAATGAGATTTTATAGTAAAATGATTGTTTTCCTTTGACTATTGTTTCTTTGGTCGATAATGATTTGGGATCTTAAATATGTGCACAAAAATACTTGGCAGCCATGAGGTAAAAAAGATAAAAACAACCAAAAACAATAAGCATTACATCATAGTACCCTACAAAAAAAACATTTCCTCTACGCTCCACATTGATGTCTGGGTTAACTGTATGACCTCACCTCACAATATAACAAAATGTTGATTTGTTAATTTGAACAGTTTTAAAGTTGTACGTTTTTATTTATATCATGTTAGTAGATTAAGTTCAGTTCAGTTCAGTTAATTCCCCTTGATAATACACTGGATCCTTGTCTCTCCCAAGGTTTCTTGGGATCTTTGCACTCTCTTGGCTTTTTTGCAAAGGTCCATCCTCCATTCAGCTACCTGTATAAACCACATATCTAGTGAGGAAGCCACTGGACAAGATTTTTCACATTCCTTTCATTGTCATACCTGGGTTCTTGGGGTCATATGATGTCAGTAACCAGAGTCATAACTACTCCTACTAACTGAAAGGTTCTCGTATGACCACGACCATGATTTGGCAGCCCTGACGATTGTGGTTCCGTCGATATGTAAGATTTCTTGATGGTCATGAGGTTCTGTCTGTCTGTCCATGGACAGCTGAGGCCCAGGGGCCCATGAAGAAGGCTCTGCATTGTTCCCCCTGGCCTGGTTGGAGCGTGGGCTAGAAGAATGTGAACCAAACACTAGCAGTTCATGTCTGCAGGATGTTCTTTGAGATAGTAATATGGGGCAACATGTGGTGCCTTATTCGCTCTTCATTTCATATGGTCAAGCACTTACTGTGTTAAGCGTGATGTACAATCAGCCAGTTGCCTTCGTCATGTAGCAGACAGGAATGCAAGCTGAGCGGGAGCAGTGCATGGCTCCGGAAGCAGAGAGACGTGTCATTGTTCCCCGCAGCCACTCCCAAGTCAGAACTCCGGCTAAAAGCCTGCTCCCAAGTCAGAACTCCCGCTAAAAACCTACTCCCAAGTCAGAACTCCCGCTAAAAGCCTACACCCAAGTCAGAACTCCCGCTAAAAGCCTACACCCAAGTCAGAACTCCCGCTAAAAGCCTACTCCCAAGTCAGAACTCCCGCTAAAAGCCTACACCCAAGTCAGAACTCCCGCTAAAAGCCTACTCCCAAGTCAGAACTCCCGCTAAAAGCCTACACCCAAGTCAGAACTCCCGCTAAAAGCCTACACCCAAGTCAGAACTCCCGCTAAAAGCCTACACCCAAGTCAGAACTCCCGCTAAAAGCCTACTCCCAAGTCAGAACTCCCGCTAAAAGCCTACACCCAAGTCAGAACTCCCGCTAAAAGCCTACACCCAAGTCAGAACTCCCGCTAAAAGCCTACTCCCAAGTCAGAAGCACCCATTACATCTCCTCATTAATAAAGACAGAAGGAGCCAGGATCACCTTCGTTATGTATTTGAGTGATTTCATATTACTCCAGAGAAGTCTCACTCTCCACAAAAAAATGTCAGGTGAAGGACAAAACATTTGCTAAAAAATGTTTTTATTTCCCTGCTTCCAACTAATAGGTCCTATTACCACCTACCTACTACACTACTCTTGGTCACTTCCCATCTCATTAAAATGCTTGATTTGTTTCCTTGTCTTTGTCATCTTCTGTGTCGTGTTTCTTTTCCCAAATTGTCGGATTTTGTTACAAGGGCTACTAGAGATGTAGAAACTTGCAGAATCAGATGGGATGGGAAAGAAAAGGAGAACCATAATTGTCCTTCCCCTCTCTTTTATCATCTTCTAGTGGGCAAGTATGCGATAAAGAGAGAGAGAGCATTTCAGAGGCACCCGAACTAAAAACACTGAACACAGGCACAAAGAGGAGGATCAGGGGTCACATAGCACTGCAGGGAAAAAAGCACTAAAGAACTCCAGACAATTGTCAGGGACTGGCCAGCGACGAGGGGTCTTGGAGAGGAGAAGCAAGACCAACTCAAGTTGACAAATGTCCACTTTTCCTGTCCTCCAGCCCACTCATTCTTTCTCCTTCTGTCTTTCTAACTATTAAAAAAGTGTGTTGTTCATTAACATGAGAATATTTTGGGTCTCTGATTGGGAAACTTGTTGAACAATGTAGAATACAAAAACCATCTGAATACAATACAATCTAGTTCCTCTGTAATTATCAAAGTCACACAAACACCTCTGTGCACAATTTCCACTTGTGTTGACTCATTTCTATTCAAATATGACCGGTAGATGGTCCTTGAATAACTTGCCAGCAGGGCAGTATTTCTGGTAATTAGTTGTCTGCCATTTGAGCGCCATAAAGGTCTATCCTGCTAATCAAGTAGGGCCACAGTACAGGGCCTAAGTAGTTAGCTGGGTAGTGTGCTCCCTGGGCCCAGATGGAGCAGACACAAGGACTGTCCCCATCTCCGGATGCTGGATTTGTGGCTATGAGGGGGGATAATCCACCTGGATGTGTCACCTCGAAAGTCAAAAACAAACAATGGAAACTTAACTAGGGATCATCTGCTGTGTAATTACATATCATCCATACCCATCCGCACTTAGATGGACACCCCCCGCCCAGCAACAAAAACACCAGGCCCAACACACACCTAATCCTCGAGGCGACCATTCGGACCCCCTTCTGGGGCAGATGGGCCAGGGTGGCGCGCGTTCAGCATTAATGCCCAGGAAGATTTCGGGCCATGACCTTTTTGGTTTGATCCTATTAGCAGCTGAACGGGGAGGTGGACATTGGAGTGACAGGTGCCCCAGTCCCAGCCAGTGGACTGGAGCTCTGGAAGACTGTGGCCCCTGACTCATGTACTCATTAAGCACACATACGCCATCTCAAACCTGGCATATTGCAAAGACTTTGGATAAGTTCATGATGCATATAAAAAGTACATTCATAGATGAATAGACGATTACTCACAATATAGATTTAAAGCTTAATAATATGGTACTGGAAGGCCCCCTGCTTTGTGGGATAAGGACAAAAATAGAATTAACTAGCTTACAGTCCACTATGTAGTCCAGTAGCCAACACGCTTATAAGGGGTGATGTTTGTAGCAAAACCCACCTCTCATTCCTACCAATGAATTTGTGGAAGTGAACACAGTATCTTCTCTAGATTAATGGAGGACCTTTATGCAACATTAGACCTTACTGATGAGTGCCAGAACAGGAACAATATTCCCCCATGACAGGAAGTTCCAGTGATGAACATATTCTGGCTCGTGGCCCGAGGCCTCTTTTTTCATGTCTGAGCAGAAGCAGTGATCATAAAAGAGGTCTGAGAAGAAAGGACTGTGTGAGGGACATCTTCACCCTTGTTTGTATACCTGAACTAATTTCAACAGTATTATAGTAGGGTGTCCACCCACTCTTATATAAAATAGAAGACAAATATGATTATTAATGTTTTGAATAGTTCAGTGGGGTCTTTCTCTAACATATCATTAGCATTATATCCAAAAAGTGGGATTTCGTAACCTAATACATCCGATAATAAGCACCGAGCTCTGTTGACATTGTGGTGCAGGTGTCTTGTAACAACTTTTGGGGATTTTACATTTTGTGGTTGTTGTCTTCAAGGTTGTTTCTGCGGGTATCAAAATTAGCGTGACACGAGCTGAATTAGATGTAAAAGGCTTTGGGGAAAAAAGCTTGATATGCACTCAGTGTTCCATTGACACTTCACAGAGAAGCACTTGTTTGTGTGAGAAATCTTTGAATCTTCAAATGAATACGAAAAGCGTATACTAAAATACTACATATCATGTTTCAAAATCGATATGCATCGGACGAGTTCGACGGGAAAGTCTAAAGTAGCCTTAATTCTTGCACAGAATCCAGCATAGCTGACACGCTGCAATGTTCTTGATTATCTGACCACTTTTTTTCTTCTTTGGCCTCCATTGATTTAGTCACTCTAACTCTGGACATCCTACAAGGGTAAAAACTCCAATAACTTTTGAATGGATTAGGATAGAGACATGAGGTTTGGACCATTCGTTTTCTTAGAGGATGATTATTATTATCTGTTTAGCCATTGGTCAAAAGATGCGTTTTTGATTGGATAACCTAATTATAGTATTCAATGTATTAGCAATGCTGGACCTCTTGATGTATTCACCTTCAATGGAATGACTGCAAAGAAAATATTTTACTGTCTGTAAAAAGTGTGCGTGCATGGTGTGTACGTGTATGTGCTTGTGTGTCTGTGTGAGAGAGAGTAGGAGTCTGATTATGTGACTGACTGCATGTGATGTCACTGTTAGTCTAGCTGCCAAATGTGTGTGAGTGTGTAAGTGTGTGTACATATAGGAAGAGAGCAATGGCTGGCTGGCCCCCCAGGCTGGCAAGACTGCTAAAACCAGAACACAAACCCCCAAAAAACACACACACACACCAGCCCCTCTGATTAGGGCCTGTGCTCAGATGAAAGGCGGCAGGGCCAATCAGTGATGAGTTAGGGGCACCGAGGGAGGAAGTGAGCCCGCCACAGGCATTCTGGGCCGTCTAGCTGTTACTATTGAAACAGTTCCCAGAAACAGAAACAAATCATAAAAATGGATGGTGGCGGTGGCAGGAGGAGGAGGACTGTGGAAAACTGTGTTATAATCAACTTGACTTTCTTAGACTACAGCGTCTCAAAAACGCTGAATGAGAACAAGTTGTCTTTCAGAGGACCAATGTTCCAAGTAGAAACTATGTTTGTTTGCCTTCCCCTGGCCTGTGGGGGAGAAATTATGGAGTTACCTCATGGTATGGCTTGGTAGCAAAGGTCTTGTGAACACTAACTGGTTGTGACACTCTTCAATCATGAAATTAATTAAATACAATTGCATTTTTATTGAATTGTTATTTATCATTATTCAATCGAGCAGCTTTTCCAGGAACGGTGTATCTTGAGTCATGTCCATTTTCCCATAATTCATGGCGACATCCGACAGTTATTTTGAAACTGTCAATACCTCAGTAGGCCCATCAGGATCTTGAAGACAATGTAACAAACAGCAATTATCTTCCAAAACATTGAAGTCCTTGCTAAGATGCTTTTGAAAGACCAATATAAATCCGGAAGTTGGCCTTAATGTCGTCAGCTGCAGTGTATGAGTCTCCTTTGTAGAATCATTGGCCGGACAGTGACAGAATGAGCATGGGACACAAGGTCTGTGTAGCGTGGCTATCAGATCGACCTCATCACAGAGACACAAACAGGACACTTGAATGATAAAGAGAAAGTATATAAGGAAAGATAACTTATTTAATTGGTTCCTGAAGATCAGTCTACCAGATGCATGGTAGAGACCTCCCTTTGTTGATGATTCCCAACAATGTTTGACTCTCACTTAGCTCCAAGTATTGAAAACTCTGAAGTTGTTTACTCCTTGAGGGGCAACCTGTTTGGCACCTTTATAGTTTGTTTGAATTTGTTTCTTTCCACACATCAGAACGATTGAGCGTTATGGCTTACCGGGATGTAACATGCTTTGTGCATTTCCTGTGCTCTTGATGTGGTGAGGGGCACGGAGAGACAGGCCGAAATACTGACTCACAGGACAATGGAGGGGGAGAACACGCTTGGAGGGGGAGAACACGCTTGGAGGGGGAGAACACGCTTGGAGGGGGAGAACACGCTTGGAGGGGGAGAACACGCTTGGAGGAGGAGAACACGCTTGGAGGGGGAGAACACGCTTTGAGCGTGTACCACAAAATAGTTGCGGACGAGGCTCACGAGGCACCCGCGCTCTTCGATAGAGTAGACACGGTCTGGCTATTTAGTTTTCCACTGGTCTATGCTGTCTGTTCCAACCCCTCCTCTTCCTCTTCCTCCTCCTTCAACATCACCATTTCATACTGACTCTTGGTGGGGTGGTTGGTGGTCCGTTCATGCTCTCTCTCTCCCCTCAGAGTAATATCTCATCAGACAATCATTATAATCTAAAAGTAAATATATGGGCCGGGGGATTTCAAACTTCATCCTACTGAATGATCCCATCCCAGCCACACTCAAAGCATCCATAGAAAGCTATTGCAAACACCACCTGAGTGGAGCATGCCCCCACCTTGCACATTTCCATTTCATCTTCCCTAGAGACACAGAGTATTTATTTGTCCTTGAGGGGGGAAGCAAAGCCAGACAAATGATAAGGGGCCTATATAAATGCTGCGGTTAGCAGGAGGCTGGGAGCACAACTCTGTCATGAGTTTTCAATTTCTATTGGAAATGGGTTTTTAATTTCACTGTGTTTGCCTTTTGGTCTTGAAAAGAAAGATATATATTGGCCTTCACAGACAAAAACACATGAGAAGCATAACATTCATCGAGTACTGTTACTGTACTGAGGTTGGGGGGGGGGGGGGGGGGAACAAGGACATGGAGTTCCAAGCTTTTTTGGGGGGGCTTTTCAAATAGATATATCTGTTGTTGTGAAATATAATGAACTGTGAATACAATATGTATTGATCTGTTTCCAACATAAGTAACTGGATTTAGCCCAAAGCTCCTTACCATGCAATCACCTCAGCTTGGGAACAGAGGTCAATGACCAAGCCCGCCCTTTCTTGACAGCAAATGCCCTTCTCAAAACTACCAAAGTCCAAGACAAATATTAGTGGATGATTAATCAATAAGAACAAATCATACACCCAATTATCCTGATTATGACATAAGCAGAGAAACGTAGAGACAGACCATGTGCAGATTTTCAGAGGCCAAGTCGATGAGGCGACTGATGCCATAGATCAATAAAGAGTAGAACTCTAAACATGCAAATGCTATCTGACAGCCAAGTCCATATTCCCCTACCCTGGATAGAAGCTGAAAAGTCATGCATTTTCCTTCCAATGACCTGTATTTGCAAGGTATGGATTACATAGGGCTTCTTAACATCTAACATCCTTCTATCTGTTTGCAATCTAG
Organism: Oncorhynchus mykiss; assembly: GCF_057628025.1. Lineage (NCBI taxonomy): Eukaryota > Metazoa > Chordata > Actinopteri > Salmoniformes > Salmonidae > Oncorhynchus > Oncorhynchus mykiss. Next base: position 13,482,363 of record NC_143047.1, read on the forward strand.
TTGTTATGATTACAAAGCATGCCTTAGCAATTTTTGATAAGCAGCAAAAGAGGCTGTTCTGGTTTCCGCTAGGTATCTCATCCTCTCAGGGTAGATACAAAATAGTGACAGTGGCTGCCATGAAACTGGGATTCATTATTGGCCATTCTAAAATAATATTGGATAAATTGAATATGGTAGGCAGAACTATTCATCAGGAAATTATTTGTTATGCATCAATGTAGCATCCTGCAAATATTACAAATGCCACACAGACCGGTATCTTTTGTAAACAGGAAAAGCAGGGCACATGGCTAGCTAACTAGCATCAGGCAGATAAAGTTCGACTAACAACCCCATGTATTAAAACATGGAAGGCATGGTAGTTAATGACAGAGCCCTTTGGCAGATGGACAAACAGTTGAAGTCGGAAGTCTACATACACCTTAGCCAAATACATTTAAACTCAGTTTTTCACAATTCCTGACATTTAATCCTAGTAAAAATTCACTGTCTTAGGTCAGTTAGGATCACCATTTTATTTTAATAGTGTGAAATGTCAGAATAATAGTAGAGATAATTATTTATTTCAGCTTTTATTTCTTTCATCACATTCCCAGTGGGTCAGAAGTTTACATACACTCAATTAGTATTTGGTAGCATTGCCTTTAAATTGTTTAACTTGGGTCAAACGTTTCTGGTAGCCTTCCACAAGCTTCCCACAACAAGTTGGATTAATTTTGCCCCTTTCCTCCTGACAGAGCTGGTGTAACTGAGTCAGGTTTGTAGGCCTCCTTGCTGACACACACTTTTTTAGTTGTGCCTATACATTTTCTATAGGATTGAGGTCAGGGCTTTGTGATGGCCACTCCAATACTTTGACTTTGTTGTCCTTAAGCCATTTTGCCACAACTTTGGAAGTATGCTTTGTACGGTCATTGTCCATTTGGAAGACCCATTTGCGACCAAGTTTTAACTTCCTGACTGATGTCTTGAGTTTTTGCTTCAATATATCCACATCATTTTCCATCCTCAAGATGCCATCTATTTTGTGAAGTGCAACAGTTCCTATTGCAGCAAAGCACCCCCACAACATGATGCTGCCACCCCCGAGGTGTTCTTTGGCTTGCAAGCCTCACCCTTTTTCCTCCAAACATAAGGATTGTCATTATGGCCAAACAGTTCTATTTTTGTTTCATCAGACCAGAGGACATTTCTACAAAAAGTACAATCTTTGTCCTCATGTGCAGTTACAAACCGTAGTCTGGCTTTTTTTATGACGGTTTTGGAGCAGTGGCTTCTTCCTTGCTGAGCAGCCTTTCAGATTATGTCGACATAGGACTCGTTTTACTGTGGATATAGATACTTTTGTACCGGTTTCCTCCAGCATCTTCACAAGGTTCTTTGCTGTTGTTCTGGGATTGATTTGCACTTTTCGCACCAAAGTACGTTCATCTCTAGGAGACAGAACACGTCTCCTTCCTGAGCAGTATGACAGCTGCGTGGTCCCATGGGGTTATACTTGCGTACTATTGTTTTTACAGATGAACGTGGTACCTTCAGGCGTTTGGAAATTGCTCCCAAGGATGAACCAGACTTGAGGAGATCTACAATTTTTTCTGAGGTCTTGGCTGATTTCTTTTGATTTTCCCATGTTGTCAAGCAAAGAGGCACTGAGTTTGAAGGCAGGCCTTGAAATACATCCACAAGTACACCTCCAATTTACTCAAATTATGTAAATTAGTCTATCAGAAGCTTCTAAAGCCATGACATCATTATCTGGAATTTTCCAAGCTGTTTAGAGGCACAGTCAACTTCTGACCCACTGGAATTGTGTTACAGTGAATTATAAGTGAAATAATCTGTCTGTTAACATTTGTTGGAAAAATTACTTGTGTCATGCACAAAGTAGATGTCCTAACCGACTTTCCAAAACTATAGTTTGGTAACAAGAAATTTGTGGAGTGGTTGAAAAATGAGTTTTAATGATTCCAACCTAAGTGTATGTAAACTTCTGACTTCAACTGTAGATAGGCCAACTTGGGGCAACTCTTCTATAGTACAATATGTCCCCATGCAGCAGACAGCTCCAGGGCCGTGTGGTTGAGCCGGAAGTGGTGGTATGACAGGTGACCTTGGCCAGGGGCCGTTGTGTGGTGGCCCCTGCTTCCTGGGGACCTGATGGACAGGAACCCCCTGCCTCTGCTCTGAGGGGAGAGGAAGTGCCTGACATGCCTCAGTCAGGGTGGTGAAAAATAACCTGAACTGTAATTATAGCACTGTGTCATGTTAGACAGAGCCCCAAGGTACTACCCGATCTATGAGTGTCAAACATGCATGCTATAATTGTGTTGAAGCCTTTTTGTAAAGGTCGGGGGTCGTGTCTTCCATCTACCCCATTATACAAAATTAAGATTGGAAATCATCATTTTATATGTCTCTGTAGTACAAGTGTGACTTTTTAATACGGACATCCTCATTTGCCATCACAGATCAGTTCACCAGAGACAACATACTAGTCATCTTACATACGCTGCAGTTTACAAAGAGAAATCAGTGAGTGAAATGTCCTTCATTGTTGCTTGATTGAGAGGAGTTGATAACGCTCTAATTAGTTCATCAGGGGTTGGAGGTCAGTAGTATGCCAATTAGTCTAATTGGAGTGTGACTTTCTGTCTAGGTAAAGTGAGACCGCTGATGTTGGCATGAGTTCAAAGAGGGACTTTAGGTCAACACGTGAAGTGCTTTCATGGGCACTGAGTAAAACTCCATTCATAAAGATCTTTGGCATATTTTGCTGCCATTATGAAGGTTGCCTGCTGTTTGTGATAGAGGTCTGAGGAAGCTGTAAAATCAACTAAACTAAGGCCATTTTCCTACTTGTGCATGTGTGTGTGTGCATGCGTGTGTGTCTACTTAGTATGTTGAAATGTGTTAAAAACGGCATACTAAAGCAATGCAAATAATGTGTTAGAACCTGCATTTCAGGCGCTGTATGCAGCCATGGGGTAAAAAAAAAAAGGGAGGCTTTTCAGTGGACAGCCATCACAACGGATAATGGGTACAACATAATGGGTACCAGACTGTGCACACAGACATTAAAGCTGTGATTTTCTATGCATTTACCTGCTATTCTCAGGGCAGACCAACCCCCTGCGCCTCCAACCCAACTTAGCACATGTTGAGATGGTGCCCAGGACATGGTATGGAATCTGAAACCACTTAAAGACGCTTTGTGAGCGAGCGACTGAGGGTGGGAATATGAGAAAACGAGTCAGATCAGGGGGCCCATGCAACCACCATGCACCATACTGCTACAGTAATATAGAGTGCCCGGTGGCCATTTTTTGCAAAGTTCCAGTGGAGGAATGCTTAACATAAGGTTAGGTATAGGCTATGGGTGAGGGAACATTGAGCCAGTTGAGTACATTCGCCTGAGGAGTACAATAAGAGGTTTTCAAACGGTTTTTGCATTTACCTCCTTGTATGTGTTTGGGAGATCAGGGGAAAGCTGAGGCAGACCTAGGCCCAGGGCAGTGACATTTCAGTACAGCAAAAACCAGTCACCAAAGCGCCCCTAATTTCATAATTGAAAGCATGAGTGTATGGGGACCCCCATTCATCGAGATGAGTGTTTTGATAAAGTTCAGGAAGTAGGAGGTGGGTTTGTGGACTTTCTTGGTTTCATTGAAAAATGGCCTTTGAGAATGTAGTGCAATGGGCTAGGTAAGAAGGCTACTGTAGGTAAATACTGTACTGTCATTGGCATAAATCCGAACTCTGCTGTCTACCTTCACAAAGACTGACATTCATCATTCAACACACAATGTAACTTTTTTATTTTATCAATGTTCATATGTTAGCTACGGGGTGTATGGAGGTAAACATGTATGTGCTTGATTTATAAAACATTGCAACAACAAGCAAAAATAATACTGAGCACACAGCCATGCAATCTCCATAGACAAACATTGGCAGTAGAATGGCCTTACTGAACAGCTCAGTGACTTTCAACGTGGCACCGTCATAGGATGCCCCCTTTCCAACAAGTCAGTTCGTCAAATTTCTGCCCTGCTGTGAAGTGGAAACGTCTAGGAGCAACAACGGCTCAGCTGCGAAGTGGTAGTCCACACCAGCTCACAGAACGGGACTGTAGAGTGCTGAAGCGTGTAAACATTTCCTGTCTTCGGTTGCAACAGTCACTGACTTCCAAACTGCCTCAGGAAGCAACATCAGCACAAGATCTGTTCGTTGGGAGGATCATGAAATGGGTTTCCATGGCCGAACAGCTGCAAGATCACCATGTGCAATGCCAAGTGTCGGCTGGAGTGGTGTAAAGCTCGCCACCATTAAACTTTGGAATAGTGTAAACACGTTCTCTGGAGTGATGAATCACGCTTTAACATCTGGCAGTCCGACGTACGAATCTGGGTTTGGCGGATGCCAGGAGAACACTCCCTGCCTCAATGCATAGTGCCAACTGTAAAGTTTGGTGGAGGTGGAATAATGGTCTGGGAATATTTTTCATGGTTCGGGATAGGCCCCTTAGTTCCAGTGAAGGGAAATCTTAACACTACAGCATACAATGACATTCTAGATGATTCTGTGCTTCCAAATTTGTGGTAACAGTTGGGGAAGGCCCTTTCCTGACAATGCCCCTGTGCACAAAGCAAGATCTATACAGAAATGGTTTGTCAAGATCGGCGTGGAAGAACTTGACTGGCCTGCATAGAGCCCTGGCCTCAATGCCATCAAACACCTTCGGGATGAATTGGAACGCCGACTGTGAGCCAGGCCTAATCGCCCAACATCAGTGCCCGACCTCACTGATGCTCTTGTGGCTGAATGGAAGAAAGTCCCCGCAGCAATGTTCCAACATCTAGTGGAAAACCTTCCCAGAGTAGTGGAGGCTGTTATTGCAGCAAAGGGGGACCAACTCCATATATATTAATGCCCATGATTTTGGAATGAGAAGTTCGAGGAGCAGGTGTCCACATACTTTTGGTCATGTAGTGTATGCAGTATAGAGCTCACCAATGAGAAAAGCAGTTATAGCCAACCCTATTGAACGTTTTTCGATCATATTGTTTCCTATCATTGTTATCATTCAGAATGCCTTCAGGAATGTGCCTATCCATACTAAGTGGCATTCCAATGATGTGTGGCAACGCCAACAGTGGAAAAACCTTAACTCCAACTACATTTCAAATTCAATACATATTATTAGATGTTGATGGAACACTGGCAGCAGACGTGGATAGAAGTGAACAGCTTCAGTGGAATTGTTAAGTCAATGCCAATACTTACCTCAATGGCAGCTCATGGGCCTTCTGTTTTGGCTGTTGTTCTGCGGCTGCCATTGTTAATGTTCTCCTGCAGATTCTTCATCGGGACTGAGTGAAATGTCCTAGAGCACCTTCACACACCACAGGCATTCTGCACATCTCAACAAGCACCCCGTAAACAAACATACATTTTATTTTTTCACTAATGTGTTTGCTTTGATTTCATAAATGGGCCCCTGCACCACTACAATGTCAGTTGTGGTTGTTCAGAAATGCAGTGCTTACCAGCCTTATGAAACTGAAGTTTCCATGTGTGAGACATGCTGCAGGCTTGGGCAAGAACAGACTGTCTCTAAGCCTTCTTGCTCTTGTCGTTTGGCATCATGATCCCTGTATAGAACCTTGAAGCCTGGATCATGGGAACGGCACATCCTCAGGCTGCCGAAAGATCAAATGGAGCTGGAATGACATGGAGGCGTTTCAGGTATTTTCACCCATGTTTTTCACTTCAACTCCCTGAAACCTTGTTTGCGTTTAGAGGGTCGGGGTGAGGGGGATGCCCCGGTTGGCCCATGATGGCTTTAGCTGCTGCTCCGCTGGAGCTATGGAGGTCGTCAACGTCCGTCAGGACGGCCTGTTAAAGTTGTCCCAACCACTGGTTTCAAGTGCCTGCGGTGGTGCCTTTTGACGTGGGCTTGGGTGACGTCAGCCAAGGGGGCAAGTCCTCTCTCCCTCAGGAACTTTTACCCCCCACCAAAACAAGCACCTTCACCACCAGCACCGCCTCAAAAAACACAATAGGGGCACTTACTGAAACACAAATTAATGGGTGTTCCAACCAACAGACGGCCAGAGCTCATTGTCCCCTGGCCCATTATTAAGGATTAGGATGGGGGAAGTTGGCAGGAGGTTGGGGAGAAGATGGTCAACGGGGGTTTAACTGGTTGACTCAGGACAGGTCTTAAGGAGAATAAAGAAAGAAAGTCTGCAATAAAAAAAAAAGTTGAAACTCAAGTGTTGAATTTGAGTTTGATACCATACACTGCATCATTATACTTCGGGCGGCAGGGAAGCCTAGTGGTTAGAGCGTTGAACTAGTAACAAGGTACAAATCTGTCGTTCTGCCCCTGAACACCCACGGTTCCTAGGCCGTCATTGAAAGTAAGAATTTGTTCTTAGCTGACTTGCCTAGTTAAATAAAGGTGGATAAAATAAAAAGATATCTCTTTCAAAGAGTTTGCATTGTTCTAACTTTTAGCTACACTAATTGCCTCAGCCACTAAGTGACTATCCACTGGTTGCAAGTGTTACATTATGCATGTCAGCCCAATGTATGCAGACTCAATGATGAGCCAAATGGTCTTGATTGCTAAAATCCCAATGACTGCATTAGAAGGACCTGTTTCCCCCATGCCTCTATATTTAAATGCTCAACAATCAAGTCTCTATTGTCAACATTCCAGAATCTCTATGTAAAAGGTGGTGAGACCAGGCCCTATTACTAGTGTGAAAGAAAAATACATAAACAAGCTTTTCATTTTCAAGAACCTCTGTAATACAAACCACCATCCTTAACTGCTGACTATAGTGCCTGGAGTACCAATTGTTCTGTATAACAAATGAATCCACTTTAGCTATTGCTTAGCCGTATGGCTGCTTCAGTTGAACAATCCCATGAGAATAAAAACGTTGTAGGCCTGGAAGTTTTCTTCTATAGTTTCTTCTACAGTACAGATAACTTTGGGTTTTCAGAGGGAGACGGCGGGCCTCCAAAATGCTAGTCGGATCACTTTGAACTGGGACGCATTGTAAGCTGCTTGAGGAAGATCTGTTTAAGCCCCAGCAAAAGGTCACATTCCCTGGCCCTTGGCTGGCACAATTAATATTTATAAGGATTTAATGCCAGAGACATCCTCCTACCAGCACACACACACAAACGCATACCAGCACTCACACACACGCACACACATCACAACATGCCGTTGGTAAGAAACATTGCGTAAACACTGTTGTCATTCTGACATTTCTTGTTGTCATTCTGAAATGAAGAACAACATTGAGTTCACTGGTGGCTAAACCCTAGTCAGCACTGTCTATGGTGTACACATTGAGTATGATTTTAGAACATAAAGAGGGATGGAGCAGGGAATGACGTTCTGGATGGCCGTCCTGATGGTTTCTGCTGCCGGCGGATGGAGCAGGACTAACAGGGCTAGCCTGATTGGAGGCTCCCATCGCTCCTCTCTTTCTTTGTTTATGCTCAGTTTTGTCCCTGACCCGGGCAGCAGTTACAATGGGATTACGGCCTCTTTTGCAAGGGCAACAGAGGAGAAGACGGAGCATCCTAAATGGCAGGGTGGCTAACCCAAAGGAGAAGAAGAGAGACTGGGAAGAGAAGAGAAAGGATGAGAGAGGGTCCAAGTCGGCTCTTTATAATAAGCCTGTCCGATGTGGTTCTGGTACCCTAAAGGCATTCAAAAGGACAAGAGCGTGGGCTCCCAGCACAAGAATGTCATATTGTGTACAGAGACAGACAGAAAGAAACAGAGAGAGAGGCAGGCATGCAGGCAATATTTTGTGTGATTTAACTGGTGGGAATCCTCTCCCTTCCTCCCACACATCATATAAGCTATTTGGTGCTGCTGTAACATGTCCTTCTGACAGTGACATCTGACCTTAAGTATTGTTAGGAATGTGATATCAGGTTTTAAATACTTGGATCTATGTACAGAGAGAATAAAATGGAAGTAAGAGTCACAATGCATAATAACTGTTGCTCACTCTTAATAACTAAGTAGGATTTTTTCTTAAACTATCCCTTTGAAGCTTAAAAGCAAACAAAACAGTTGAAAGCTCCAGTCCTGTGTTGTAGACAATTTAAAAAATGTGTTAGCGCCAGGACAGAACCCCCATTCTTTGAGTTTTAGGTATTTTGTTATGACCAACTTTTAATGTTTAACACACTAATTCGCCTACCACTTAAACCATAATAACAATTACAGTGCTTTCGAAAAGTATTCAGACCCCTTGACTTTTTCCACATTTTGTTACGTTATAGCCTTATTCTAAAATGGATTAAATAAAAACATTCCTCCTCAATCTACACACGATACCCATAATGACAAAGAGAAAACTGGTTTTTAGAAATGTTTGCTAATTTAGTAAATGTGAAAAACAGAAAGACCTTTTTTACATAAGCATTCAGACCCTTTTCTATGAGACTCAAAATTGAGCTCAGGTGCAACCTGTTTCCATTGATCATCCTTGACATGCTTCTACAACTTGATTGGAGTCCACCTGTGGTACATTCAATTGATTGGACATGATTTGGAAAGGCACACACTTCTCTGTATAAGGTTGACGGTCCATACCAGAGCAAAAACCAAGCCATGGGGTCGAAGGAATTGTCCGTAGAGCTCCGAGACAGGATTGTGTCAAGGCACAGATCTGGTGATGGGTACCAAAAAATGTCTGCACCATTGGATGTCCCTGAGTGGCCCAGCCAGAGCCCAGACTTGAACCCGATCAAACATCTCTGGAGAGACCTGAAAATAGCTGTGCAGCAATGCTCTGCATCCAACCTGATAGAGCTTGAGAGGATCTGCAGAAAAGAATGGGAGAAACTCCCCAAATACAGGTGTCCCAAGCTTGTAGCAATATACCCAAGAAAACTCAATGCTGTAAATCACTGCCAAAGGCGCTTCAACAGATGACTGAGAAAAGGGTCTGAATACTTATGTAAATGTTTTATTTCAGGGTGGTATTAGAAACCTGTTTTTCCTTTTCATCATCATGTTTCATAACAGTGTTGACAATGATATCAATAGCATACTAAAAGCATTGTTGATTACTCGTGTACACTAAAACATGTTTTAGCTTTTTATGTAAAGTTATCCAATCCCTCGGGTTAAAAGTACTGTACATGCTTGAGATTACTGTATACAATTCCCCAGTTAAATTATTTATACACAGACTACTTTTAAACCCCATTCACTCTTCAATGTCAGACCACATTGCCTACACATGATTATGCAGTACTTATGCATCGAAAAACACAATATGCTGAATATTTTTTTCATGAAATGATGGTGTAATAGAGGGATTCCAAGTACTTTTCTGTACATTTGAACAATTCAAACAATTCTCCTTGACCTGAGTCACATATCGAGATGAAAAGGAACTTTGCTATGCTTTAGACAGCCAATGCAAAAGTAATTCAAAGTTATGCAAATTAACAATGTGGAACGTGTCACATCGAGACCAACATTTTCATGAAAGCTCCAAAGAATCCCTGAACGAACATGCTTCCCTATTTTCTTCCTGGTTTTGCTCATGGAGTTTCCTGATCCAAAAGGTGAAATCCGATTTAGCTTTCACTTGAATCACAATGGAATAAAATACACAAGAATGAAGCTATATACAGGGAGTACCAGTACCAGATAAATGTGCAGGGGTATGAGGTATTCGAGGTAGATATGTACATAAAGGCAGAGTAAAGGGTTTCAGAATAGATAATAATACGAGTAAAAAATTAAGAAGGAGGGACTGGTGCACTTCACAAAATAGATGGCATCATGAGGATGGAACATTATGTGGATATATTGAAGCAACATCTCAAGAAATCAGTCAGGAAGTTAAAGCTTGGTCGCAAATGGGTCTTCCAAATGGACAATGACCGTACAAAGCGTACTTCCAAAGTTGTGGCAAAATGGCTTAAGGACAACAAAGTCAAAGTATTGGAGTGGCCATCACAAAGCCCTGACCTCAATCCTATAGAAAATGTATAGGCACAACTAAAAAAGTGTGTGTCAGCAAGGAGGCCTACAAACCTGACTCAGTTACACCAGCTCTGTCAGGAGGAATGGGCCAAAATTCATTTACTAATTGAGTGTATGTGAACTTCTGACCCACTGGGAATGTGATGAAAGAAAGAAAAGCTTAAATAAATCATTCTCTCTACTATTATTCTGACATTCTTAAAATAATGTGGTGATCCTAACTGACCTAAGACAGGGAATTTTTATTCAGATTAAATGTCAGGAATTGTGAAAAACTGAGTTTAAATGTGTTTAAATTTGGCTAAGGTGTATGTAAACTTCCGACTTCAACTGTATATCGTGTGTATGTATATACAGTCTTGTGAGTGTTCATAGAGTCAGTGCAAGATAGGGTCAATGCAGATAGTGTGGGTAACCATTTAATTAACTTTATTTAGCAGTCTTATGGCTATTTAGCAGTCTTATGGCTTGGGGGTAGAAGCTGTCTCGAAGCCAACCTTTATAGCTCTTTGCGGTCTAGGGCGGTGCATTTGCCATACCAAGCGGGGATGCAGCCAGTCAAGATGCTCTTGATGGTGCACCTGTAGAACATTTTGAGGATCTGAGGGCCCATGCCAAATCTTTTCAGCCTCCTGAGGGGGAAGAGGAGCTGTTGTGCCCTCGTAATGACTGTGTGGGTATTTGTGGACCATGTTAAGTCCTTAGTGATGTGGACGCCAAGGTACTTGAAGCTCTCGACCCGCTCCACAAATGCATCGTTGATGTGAATGGAGGTGTGCTCTCCCCTCTTTCTCCTGTAGTCCACGATCAGCTCCTTCGTCTTACTGACATTGAACGAGAGGTTGTTGTCCTGGCGCCACACTGCCAAGTCTCTGACCTCCTTCCTGTAGGCTGTCTCATTGCTGTCGGTGATCAGGCCTACCGCCGTCGTGTCGTCAACAAACTTGATGATGGTATTGGAGTCGTGGGTGAATATAGGGAATAGAGGAGGGGACTAAGCATGGGCCCCTGAGGGAGGTGTTGTATTTCAAGTGATCTGGGATCACAAGGGATCCTGGTCAATATAAAAACTTTCCCTGAGGCAAATGACCAATTCTGGATCATCATTTTACTCTTTCTATAATTACTCCACTACTTTTCCATTCTCAATGTTCAAGGTCTATGCAAATTACTTTTGAGGGACATAAATGGTGTTCTTAGATAGAGATATTGTAAGTATTTGTTTAAGGATAAATGGCACACATATATTTAAAGGTGTTCATGATTATGTGTTTCATGAGTCAAGCAAGAGATCCCCCCCAATCCTCCCATCTACACGCACAAACACACACACCCTACCCACCCCACCCCCAGTATGCATTGCTTTGTCTATAACAAGATAGGAGAATGGGGAAGAAAGGAGAGTTATTCAGAAGCAAATGAGCGTCAGTCTTACAGCTCTGAGACCATCAGACAGAAAGGATCTGGGATCCTCCTTAAGCCACCAGAAGCTTCAGAAGACAATCCTGCCATCAGCACCATGGACTTTACGAATGGCTGTCAGGATGGGGGCTTATTGACACATAATTGTCAAAAGAGCAACCAACTGACTACAGATTGTTGGATGTGTTTATCTCTGTCCAAACCAAAAACTATGACTGTGTGATGTGCACAGTATGTATATGTGTGCACGTACATGCACGCTCGTGAATGACTTTGGGGGCCCATTAACTTTTGCAATCCTTTGTGCCCCAAAATCATAGCACAGGCTCCAACTTTCTTCCATAGCAGATATGGGCCATATAAGTAGAAGTTTTTCCTTCATTATGCTCATCCCATTCCTTGTCTGGAGTCCCCAATGTTCCAAGGCTCTGTAGGCCCCCACATAGCAGGGACAAGGTCCTTCTCTCTCCCAAGGGCCTCCATTGTTCAGGGGAACTTTCCTCTCATTGCTGCCCTTGGCCGGACATGGCCCCCAACCACCCACCCAAGCCAGTGGTGTCAGGTCAGGCACGGTGCAGGCGTGCCCTCCAGACTGGACCCCCACCTCTCCCAGTTTGCGGATCACTAAACAGGACAATCACTCAATCCATCTTTTCAGGGGGCATTGTGGAGCTGCCTAGAGTTGAGAAAGGGGCTTCTTTCAGTGGGAAATCTTTTCTCTCTTTTTTCGTTACGCTTTTTTGGGGTTGCGGATGGGTTAAGTCTCACAGACTATGTGTCTCTTATTGCAAGGCCTTCTCCCTTTTTGGAGCACATATGCAGGATATGAAGAGGAATCAGGACATCAAAGCTGGAGAGAATACCTCCCCCATCCTCAATATTCAAACCAACTGTCAATATACCTATCAAGGAGTACATTTGCATGCATAGTAACAATATTAAACTGACTATGGCAGTAGGCCGAGTATGGCATTAGTCATGTAAACACCTTACTCTACTTATCTTAATCGGCGTAAGGTCATTAAGAAGTAAGCATACGCTGGTTAAAACAGCTGTTTTTCTGAGCAATATTTTGAATTATTGGGACATGTAAATAGCTTAATGGGAGTTGCAACGGTGTATTTAAGCTGTGCACGTGCTAGCACCAGCAGACCAAGACTCCCTCTTTTGTGCGAGTGAAGTGAGTTCTGAAAAAAATTGAAAGTATGCATCTTAGAAATAGTTTTCACATTCAAACTTTATATGTCCGAACTCAAACAAACTTCATGTGGTCGCTGTGGTAGAATGTTTATTTTGATCTGCGATTTTCTTCATTTATCAAAGTCCCATCAGGTAGCTCGATTTCAGACGTGTCCATGTAAACGGGATTATTAGGGGATTCGTAGCCATGCTTCCACCAGATTTGTCATTGCTATTGACGCCCTGCATTAAAGCTACAATATCTAACTTTTTGGGCGTGCATTACAGACCTGTCATTCTCATTGAAGGCAAGTCTAAGAAGCTAGTTCTATCCAAATCCATTTCTATGCTTCTTGTTCTTGAGTTTCGATTTAGCATCTTTTACTTCAAACAGCTGAAAATACAGTATTTTTATAAATATATTTAGATGGTACAATGATTCTCTACACAGTGACTGCTTGTTGATTTGGCACATAAACTGAAATTAAACGAACTATTAGAATTTTAGCAACCAGGAAATGTTGCATCTTTAAGTGGCACAGCTGGTAATACACTGGTGTCCCCCAGCAACCGGTTCTTACATAAAACATCTTCTATTTAGGCTGCAAAGGTGTCAGTTTCCTCCTTAATTTTGATTTAATAATCAGCTGGCCTGAAGAAAAAAAAAACAGAGAAAATGTTGTACTGTCTTGATGTTTGTACACCACCATTTTGATGTTGCACACCATGTTCAGCCAATCAGGTTACACCAGTCTGTTTTCTACCTCTGGCTGAACGTGGTGCGCAACATCAGGAAGTAGCATTTGTCACTCTAGCACGGTGGTGACATATTTTCCCTGTTTTTTTTAGTCCGGCGGGCCATTAAATTGAGTTAAGGAGGAAACAGAGGTCTTTGCAGCCTGAATGGAAGATGTTTCATGTAACAACTGGTCACTGTTTTGGTAAACAGCTGAGGGATGGGGCTGGAGAAATGTAACCATTCTTAAATTCATAGACAGGGCTATGGATGCAAGGACTGACCATCCCTGATATCACCATTATAGTTTTAACCATGTTTTGTTTTTCAAACAATGGAGTAAAAGTTGATATTTTGGGTTATGGAGTACGACAGTTGAATTCATCTCATGAGGCATTTATAAGTTATATTCCTAGAGAATGAAACATTTTAAAGTCTAAAAAAATGTCTGTACCAATTGCTGGTTGCCCCTTTAAAGTTATTTCAGGACATTAATCAGTAGTCAGTTATCAACAGAAACGTGTCAAATTTTATGAAATTTTCCTATTACATTTCAATAATGATAGTCATCTTACATAAAACAAGTCAAAACAATTTAGGTAGAGTTGTCAGAGACAAATTATATTCCGTGATTTGTAAAGCAACAGACGGTTGTTGTGACAGATAAACATAAATATAAAGTTATTCAATTTAAATCAGCTGACACAATCACTCAAATTTCATTCATTGGTGTATGCAGTCATTACAATTTAAGAATGCCAAATGTGCTTTCAGTAACTGAAGATTCACTGAAAAGTGTGAGTAAATCATCTAATGATAGTGTTTTTGCACCGTTACACCCATAATGTGGGAGGACACTATTGTTTGTTAAATTGACGGACATGACACAAAGCTGTACTGACAGTAGTGGCATTTTTCATCAAAATGTCACTAACTGTTTTTTTGAGTTTGAGGCCAATTTCATGACTCACTTAACAAGAACTTGAATGAGCGACATACCCACTCCAGACCCTTAATTTAAAGGCAAGTTCCAACAATATGAGACAAGATCATAAAAAATGCAATCTGCTAAATCCTGAGTGAGATGATCAAGGTAGATATTTAAAGGCATATTTCTAGTTTTGCAGTTCAAAATCACACACACACTTCTATCACAACACACTATCCATTTCACCACTTACGCAACACACTGTAACGGAAAACTGTCATTTAAACATGGTAATCCTGGGTATTATCAACAGTAAAATACTGTGAAACATATTTTGTTGGCAGGGAAAGAGTTGCTGTATTTCGAATGGTACTATAATTCCATCCCACAGAAAACAGGACCGTACCATATTTTTGGAGTGGTAAAAACCTTTTGACCATTAGTGGTTACATGGTATTGTTGTTTCTGGCTCATTAACATATTTTGAGGTGTGCCTTGTAAGAGGCTAAATTTGCTACATCCGTTAGTGAGAGTGCTATAGGAGTTAGTTGGTATGGGGTAGTAGTGCCCCATCAATTTAAAATGTATAGGGGACAGATTTGAGTGGCAGCAAGTCTTAAACCATTAAAGCACAACTGCCTCTAAAATTTAAAAAAATAAAATAAAATTAGCCTATTGATATGAGTCAATCAAAATTGACGACAAAGTGCCAATAGAATAATTTTTGTCATAAAGTCAGTCTCGTCCAAAGCGGAGATTTGTGAGATGATAGGTAAAAAATAGTATGTCTAGGAATGAAGGATACCATAAACGTTTTCCATGGGTTGGGTTTATTTTAATCCTGCCCACATCCCCACAGCTGGGAGCACTCAAGTAATCTTCAATTTGGAGCGCTGCTGCATAATGCCGATGGTCAATTTGGTTTCACATTCGATATCCCTATGGGGTTAGTTAGGGACCATCAGTAAATTACACAATGTACATGGGACAATATTGTAAAAACCTCAAACCAACTACACATTGTAGAAATGAATCTACAAATATTGAAAGCATTTAATGAGACAACTAAAAAATGTGCAACTTGAAAACATTGCCCAATTTACATTGTGTGATTTATTGACGGTCCCTAACTAGCTCCAGAGATAGGCTATCCAAAGGCAAATCAATTTTGCCATGGTAAAACACCAGCTGGCTGAAGCTATTTGGCGAAATAATTTGGATACTTCTTCCCACCTGCAAACACACACAAGACACACCCAGATTTAACCACACCCAGAAACCAACTCACGTTTGAATTCAATCATGTCATGGCCGTTAGCATTTCTTAATGAACCAAATCTAAAATGACGCCTTCACAAAATGTGAACACATTGGGGCCATCTGATTGACCCAGAAACCGATGTGTTGGGCCAGAGCCAGAACTCACGTGGGTAAAGCAGCAGTTTGGAAATCAGTCATAGAGACTATTCAATCGCTGATGACTTTGTTTTGTACAACGCCCCTCGTGCCCCTTCTCACCACAAATGACTTCAATGATTGCAGTCTCAGACTAAAGTATATAGCGAACGACAGAGGAGCGGAAGAATTTAGTGTGAGTCGTCATGCTATTCTAGAAGTGCAAGTGATATAAAACACCAAATATTCATTGATGTGCTGTATGTGTAAACACATTACCTAGCAGCCAACCTGCTTGCACCAATCCCATGTAATTACAGTACAAACCCTACCTCCCCACAATGAATTTCATTCATCCATTTATTCACACATTCATTACGATTACAGTAGCATTTTTTTTTCAGTATAATAGAGTCAATTTTTATTTTTGGTTTTAAATCAGCACAAGTTGACCACATGAGATGGCCAACATAAATGTCAGGCACGCAGGCTTCCTCTGACCCTTGAACCCGGAGATACTTCTGGTGTCAACCATGCTCTGTATGAATGGACCGACTGACTATCAAATGTGTTCCCTGTGGCCTTTTTGCCAGAGCCCCTGGTCGAGAACAGAGATTCTTGTCTTTCTCAGTCTGATGTACGGAGTCAGAGCATCTCAAAACTCATTGAACCATTCAAGCAACCAAACTTCTGAGAAACAGCACTTTGCAGAACTGTAATTCTTCGTATGGTAGTCCCATCAGTAATCTATTTACTATTATTGGTTTGATGTCAAACCAAACATTTGAGTTTTACTATTTTTTTGTCTTTGAGTTGTAGAGATATGGATGGGAAACATCTGACCTGACAAGGGCTATAGGCCTCCTTACAGACATGGACACAAACAAGCACAGAGAGACAGAGAGAGAGAGACTGAGAGAGACAGAGAGAGAGAGAGGGAGAGAGAGGGAGAGACAGAGAGAGACAGAGAGAGAGACAGACAGACAGATAGAGACAGAGAGAGAGAGAGACAGAGAGAGACAGACAGACAGACAGAGAGAGAGAGAGAGACAGACAGACAGAGACAGAGAGAGAGACAGCGAGAGAGAGAGAGACAGAGAGAGACAGAGAGAGAGACAGACAGAGAGAGAGAGACAGAGAGAGACAGACAGACAGACAGACAGACAGAGAGAGAGACAGACAGAGACAGAGAGAGAGAGAGAGAGAGAGACAGAGAGACAGCGAGAGAGATAGAGAGAAAGAGAGAGAGAGAGAGAGAGCAATCTGCCACATCTCCATTAATCTCTGGGGCCTGCTTAGGGTTTGGCCTCCACTGGCAGTGAGTTGGGAATTCTTTTGACTTCATTTGGCACCAAATTCATCTTGATCACCATAAGCCAAATAAAATGTGGCTTTGAGGAGAGAGTGTCTTTGGGAGTGGTGGAGATGGATCACAGAGACAGTGGTGTGGGGGAGTGTTGGGCCCCTCAAGATGAAGATCAATCTTGTGAGTCTCATTGTCTAATTGCATGCAAAAGTGATGATGCGATTTGTGTTGAATAAATGTTATTTCAATAATTGAGGGGCCATGTATGTTAATACATTGTGTGTTAGTGAAAAACAGTGGAGAGTTGAGAGTGGAGAGTGGAGAGTGAGAAAGAAAGAAAGAGAGATGAATGTACAAATCAAATCAAATGTTATTGGTCGCATATTACACATATTTGGCAGATGTTATTGCGGGTGTAGCGAAATGCTTGTGTTCCTAGCTCCAATGTGGAAGATATTCAGATTCCCCATTCAGGTTTTGTTTTTGTGAAGTGCAGACTTCAGAGCTGTTCTTTTGATTTACAGCAGGGGTCATGCACTACCATAGCCCAAAGACTGAGAATGCTGCCCATTAATCTTTGATACCTGTTACACAGTACTTTAGCACTCCTTGTGTAGTTGGTTTTCCATTATAGGTCTGTGATTTATTGTGGCATCAGAGTGTCCCTGAGGTGGTCTGTTTCCAAGGGCCACGATTTATACTTTCAGAGACGTCGCAACATAGGACCAGCCCCTCTAATGAAGGAGAGGCCTGGACTTCCATGGACCAGCTGGTTCTGAACTCTGTAGTACCAGGTCCCCATACTAAACTATTACTCACTAAATAGTAAGGCACAGAGAGTTGATCCATCAATGGAAATAAACCATCTACACTAATTCACACAACAGAGCCTTTAACTAACAGTTGCCTATTAGTGTAAAGTCTTCCATTTTCACAGCTCAATATGTGTGCAATTATCAACTGTCCAGGAATCTCGCTCGGTAATGTACAATAGACACACACAGCTACACTTTAACCCACATTACTAAAACTGAAACTTTATGACCAGCAAACTTTTGCAGAAGTTTACCGAAGCGCATTTCACAATCCATAGGCTATACTGAAAATGTTGCCCCGCCCTTGGGTGGTTAACCTCTATAGGTCAACGACGTTTGAAGGGATGACCCTGTATTAGCATAGGGCGACACCCGCTTAGGAAAGAAAGTGAACTCAATGCATCTGAGTCCATGGCGGAGTGGAGACAGTGTGGGAGGGGGGGGGGGGGGGGGGGGTTGACGAGTATCAACATGGAGAAATCCTCAAAGACAAAGAGAAGTGGGAGGAGGCAGTGGCTGGGAGATGGTGGTCAGGTGGTCAGGTGGACGTTGTGTTAAGTGATTGACAACCTGTAATCCTCTCATTAGGCAGCTATTTGTTTTGGGATATGCAGCAACGCAGGTTGGAGGCAAGACACCAGCACTCGTCACCCAGCCTACAGCTGATTTACTGCACACCTGTGGGAGGGAGTTGCAACAGCAGCAGGGCCTCGGGACACACAGCCAGGCCACCCTCAACTATAGAGCAGCATTCTAATTCCTAGAGAATCGCTCTGTATTCTCTCTCTCTCTCTCCCTCTCTGATAAATAACTGAGGTCCACTCAGACAGTGAGCATGTACTCTTTAAAACACACATATCCTTCATATATTAACATAAACACAATACAACATACAGTACCTGCTATATACAGTAGATAATACCACCCATGTTACTAATAAAGCAGAACTCCTTCAACAGACTAAAGATCATCTCACTTCTACGGCTATAAAAATGGCATTGCTTTCTTTCAGAAGGGGAGAGGCACATAATTGTAGCTTTGCTATCACATAGAATGAGAAAGGAGTGAATTCCTAGTGTTCGTGAAGCATTAAACCAACAGAAGGGCCATGCCATAATCTACCACAAAGCTCTGACATGTGAAAATGAAGTATGCATGTCAACCAGTGTGAGATCACGCTAACAGAGAACGGAAGGAGTGGTAGTGTGTGCTGCAGCTGCAGAAGGAATTAACTAGAGTTGCCTATGGATGTTGTCATCATTCATGAATCCAAAACTTGCCAGTGATGGGTCCCAATGTACAATAAGTGTCTCAAATACCTGTGTATTTATGTGGTAGTAAAATGTATTCACACCCCTTTACTTTTTCCATATTTTATTGTGTCACAGCCTGAATTTATAATGGATTAAATTGATATGTTGTGTTACTGATCTACACACAATTTACCACATAATGTCAAACGTGGAATTTTGTTTGTAGAATAAAAAAAAAAAAAAAAAAAAAGCTGAAATGTATTGAGTCAATAGGTATTCCAATGTCATTTTAGAGAATTTGGCAGTACGTCCAACCGGCCTCTCAACCGCAGACCACGTGTAAGCACACTAGCCCAGGATCTCCACAGCCGATGTCTTCACCTGCGGGATCGTCTGAAACCAACCACCCAGCTGATGAAACTGTGAGTTTGCACAAACAAATCATTTCTGCACAAACTGTCAGAAACCGTTTCAGGGAAGCTCATCTGCATGCCTGTCGTTCTCACCAGGGCCTTGACCTGACTGCAGTTCTGGTCAGGGCCTTGACCTAACCGACTTCCGTGGGCAAATGCTCACTTTCGATGGCGACTGGCACGCTGGAGAAGTGTGCTCTTCACGGAAGAATCCCAGTTTCAACTGTACCAGGCAGATGGCAGACAACGTGTATGGCGTTGTGTGGGCGAGGGGTTTGCTGTCAACGTTGTGAACAGAGTGCCCCATGGTCGTGGTGGGGTTATAGTATGGGCAGGCATAAGCTAAGGACAACAAACACAATAGCATTTTATCGATGGCAATTTCAATGCACAATGATACCATGATGAGATCCTGAGGCCCATTGTCGTGCCATTCATCACCTCATGTTTCAGCAAGATAATGCACTGCCCCATGTCGCAAGGATCTGTAAACAGTTCCTGGAAGCTGAAAATCTCCCAGTTCTTCCATGGTCTGCATACTGACCAGACTTGTCACCCATTGAGCATGTTTGAGATGCTCTGGGTCAATGTGTACGACAGCGTGTTCCAGTTCCCGCCAATATTCAGCCACTTTGCACAGACATTGAAGAAGAGTGGGACAACATTCCATAATCAACAGCCTGATCAACTCTATTCGAAGGAGATGTGTCGCATGGCTTGAGGCAAATGATAGTCACACCAGATACTGACTGATTTTCTGATCCACGTCCCTACCTTTTTTAAAGTTATCTGTGACCAACAGATGCATAACTGTATTCCCAGTCATGTGAAATCCATAGATTTTATGAATTTATTTCAATTGACTGATTTCCTTATATAAACTGTAACTCAGTAAAATCTTTGAAATTGTTGCATGCTGCATTTATATTTTTGTTCAGTGTATATTTAGTCTCCAAATGTTTATTGAAAACATCAATACATTTGCACAATGAGCACTTTCTGTCCCTCAAATGCATCTTTACAGTTGTTGGTTAGCTAGCTCGCAATTATTTGCCATATTAGCATTGACATGAAATGATTCAAAACACTGCAAAACTATACCAGAGGGGTATCCTACGAAGCAGTTTTAAGGAGTAAGCGAGCTAACTTTGGTCAACTCTTGAGTTCAACTCGGGATAACCGGTCATACGAGTGGCTCATCTTTTAGCCAAGGTACATTTCTATGGCTATGAATCCTTCAGAACTAACTTGCTCCGGAGCAGGCTAACTCACGGCTAACTCATTAAATATTTTATTAATTAAAATGTTTTTCTGGTGTGTTAAAAACTTGTAATGTCACACACAGTATGACTCAATGTGCTGGTGGTTGTGCATTGATAAGCACAACAAAGCACACCGAAGTTGGTATTAACAATGAAATGAAAGGCCATTCTAAAAGCCTATTTTATATCATATCATGTTGAATTTGCAAACAACTTTTATTTTGGCACAAATGAAACTGTGGCACTGAGTCGTCCGTGGATTTAGTTTCAGCATTGTCTCAATTAAGAGTTTGACGTTTGACTAGCCATTTGCGACATGCATGTGCAGTTACAAGCCTGCTAGAGTTAGTGGCAGGGGGATGAGCAATATCCACCATCATAGTACTGAAGAAGCCTGAGCTGGAATGTAACCTTTCGGTTACTGGCCCAATGCTCTAACCACTAGGCTAGCTGCCACCCCATGTAATGGCTGAGTGTTGGAGTGTGCCCCTGGCTATCAGTACATTTAAAAAACAAGCAAATGATGCCATCTGGTTTGCTTAATCAAAGGAATTCTTTATTATTTACACTTTTACTTTTGGTATATTTAAAACCAAATACTTTATACTTTTACTCAAGTAGAATTTTACTGGGTGACTTTTACTTTTCTATTACAGTATCTTTACATTTACTCAAGTATGACAATTGGGTAGAGGTATCAAGAACAAGATACAACTAGCTGAAATGAGCCACCTACCATTCCCCACATGGCAGCTTCTTGTCATTGTTGCTAGCTATCTGACCATTCAGAAATCATAACAAAGCAGGGCTTCTGGCCCTATCCATGCCTGCTCATTATTTTGTGACTTTGTCAGCCAAACAGCATGACCTTTCTCTCAAAACAGTGCAAAGGTGGAAGATGGCTGTGGTAGGAAATCCCCCACTGTAACTTTGCCATACCCTACATTTAGCTGAAGCCCCTGGTCAAAATATGTAGGGATTTTGGCACATGGTTTGCATAATGTTCAAAAAGTATGAAAAAAGTTGAAAATAGTGCAATAATGTGCAACTTGGGTGATAAGGACAGTAGGCCTTCCTTATAGGCCATATGGGTTAATGATAAAAATCGATTTTTATTGAAAATAAGTTTTGTTAATAAACTTGTAAATGTGAAAGAGTGTAGATGAAAGAGTCACCCACATTCGTCAACAATAGCAAGTCTTGACAAAAAGAAAACTTATTTTGGTAGTTTTACAGTAGCTATTCAATAACCTGTTGAGAGGAATGTTAAGAATGCAAAAAACTCATATTCCTATTGAAACGTCTGAGATTAAACGTTATTGCGACTCTTAGAAAAAGTGTGATAAATCTGATTTCGACTATTCACAGAATTGATCCCTTATTTAGATCCTCTTTCACACAACAATAATATTGATATTCCACTCCCATGACTTGCAACTGTTCTAAAGGTAAAAGAACATAGCATTCTGTTCAAACTTGTTTTGTTATTGTTCTAATGTTATATAACAGAACGTTCAACATTTTTTTATTTGGCCTACAGCCAATGATATTTTAACCAATCACATGATTATCGATAACCTTAATTTGAATACAACATTTCAACACTCCCATAAGTGCTTGATCGTCTTCTGCCTGGTAACAGCAATTCCTCCTATTGGTTAAGACTCATTTCGGTCTCCTCCCTAGTCAGAGAGAGAGAGAGAGAACTTGTGTGAGAGTGTAATGTTTACTGTACATTTTTATTGTTTATTTCACTTTTGTTTATCTACTTCACTTGCTTTGGCAATGTAAACATATGTTTCCCATGCCTATAAAGCCCCTTGAATGTATTGTAAAGTGAGCTAGTGCACTTTTGTTGTACCATGTTTAATGACATAAAATTAAACTCAAACCTAAAATCAATGTTGTTAACAAGCTACTTTGTCTAAATTAGAGATGTTTATAATGCTATTATTATTAGGTTAGGCTTTAACGTAAACGTCGTTGCACGTCGTATTTTACTCTTGAAATATTAAATAGCCTCCCTTACTCAATGGCTCTGATAGTAGCTTTTTACAGGTTTTGTGATGCATAGGTCTATTGAATATGCCTGCAATCTGAACAAGTATATGAATTGCTGTATAATGATTATGTTAAAGTGACTTTAAAAAAATACATGTCCCACTGTTAAATGTCTTTGTGTGGTAGAAGCTTGCCCATGTGCTCACCTCATGTTCGACTTGGTGACGAGAAGAGAATCCGGGGCTATTCTCTGAGATGGCTTTTTCTAACAGGAAAGTTTCATGAATGTGTCTATACCGCCCCCTATCAAAATGGAACCATTTCACATTCATCTCTGCATAACCAACTTCCCTATACCGACACTAGCCTTTACATCCCTCCGCCCTCAAACCCCCACCACTCAGCGTCCGTTCTCTTCACCCCCTCCTGACTCCCCTCGGCTGTATAGGCTACGCCACCCAGAATACTGGGACCTCCCATTTCCATACCTATAGGAGTGGTTCAGCAGCGATTGGAAGGACTTGGAACTTTAGAGGGGTAGTTCTTTAGAGTCATCCTCCTCTCGCTATAGACTCCTTAGCTCGGCTCTCTCAGACTCGCTATTGCTTTGATCCAGCCCTTAACAACAGTTAACGTCATCGCATAGCCCTCTGAAGGAGAGTTTTGTCTAGAAGCGTGAAGAGTTGGAGCTCTCAGAGGGCTACATTGTAGGAACAGCAAGCAGCATCCACGGAGCCTCACTCACTCCTAACAAGAAGCACCTCTTTTGATTATTTATTCAGCTCAGAAAACGCAAGCTACTACCGCAAAAGATATGGAACACCAGCTGCTGTGCTGTGAAGTGGAAACCATCAGAAGAGCTTACCAAGACGCCAACTTACTAAATGACCGAGTTCTACAGACAATGCTCAAAGCAGAGGAAAATTACCTTCCGTCTCCGAATTACTTCAAGTGTGTCCAGAAAGAAATAATACCTAAAATGAGGAAAATTGTGGCTACATGGATGTTAGAGGTGTGTATATTTATGATGTCTAAATGTATTGCTGAAAAGTTTGTCCAGACACTAACCATGCCCTTTGGACGCAATGTATTGAATTGATCGTTTTATGCATCGTACGTTTATTCCAAGCATGATCATTCATATTATGTAAACTTACTGACATATAGTAGGCTAATGTTTCATTTGTGTACGGTTGTCCAAGTAGGCTAAAATAGATTTGGAACACTGTTGTAGCCTATTAGGCTATTTCACAGGTATCGTGTGTGTTCAGTAATTACAACACTCGCAATGTAGCTGCTCGATTATTTTCTTTTGTCGGAGACTTATTTAAGGTAATTTTGTATTTAGATGTAATTTCCCCCCCCCAAAATTAATAGCAATGTACACGTATGCAGTCTTACTCTTGCCAGTATTATGCGCCATCTTTGTTGTCGTATGCGTAGGTTTTTAATATAATTAAAAATATTTAATAATGTCAGCTATGACAGTAACTGAATCAGCAAGTCGAAAAGTATATCTTGGGTATGCATGTGTAATCCTGTCGCATGGATAGCGAAAAATGATTATATAAAACCGTAAAGTTTTGTTTCGGTTACTGATCAGGCTGCTGTTGCTGCAGTTTATGAAGGTCGCTCTGGAGACATGATCGTTTTCACAAAAAATGTCAATAAGAATGCATTTTAGATGGTCGGCTATGATACTATATCGATGAATCAACATTTACATGTAGTTAGAGATTGAGTCTTATGTCGACATACATTTATTATTAATTTCAGAAATTGAGTCAGCACAAGATCTAAATGTCGCACGCTCCACGAGAAAGAGCGTTGACTTGTAAATGCAATTGTTTTCATAGGTTTACTATGAAAATTCGACATTTCATGAAACTATCCGATAAGGTATACCATAAGGATCATTTACATGCTAATTTGACAAACAGGGACAATTTTTACATATTTTTGATTCTTTTTTGAAAAGATGACGAACTAGAAATTTAAGGGGAAAGTTGCATTGACGCCACCTTTGTGTCTTTCCAAGAAGCGACTGAAAACAGACGAAATTCTCAACTATTTAAATTTCCGTTTTAATTAGGCCTAAGGAACTTTCAGCTTTTCGAAATACATGATTTTATGTTCATTGCATTGGCAGACTATAGCCTACTTTGCGCCACCTGAAGCCTATAATTAAGCCATAGCTATTGTTTTAAGGACAGCCTTAAGGAATAGAAGGATAATTCAATAAATGTGTTGTCATTACAGTATTTCGTTTTCACCTATGGACAGGCCTATTTATTGGTATATACAATCGACCTGAATGCACTTATAGGCCTATATTATAGGCTATTGTAATTTGAGGCTATAGGCTAAATTGCTGTTTTCACTTCTAGGTCTGCGAGGAACAGAAATGCGAGGAGGAGGTTTTTCCCCTGGCTATGAACTACTTGGATAGATTTTTGTCTGTGGAGCTCACGAATAAAACCAGATTACAACTCCTGGGAGCTACTTGCATGTTTTTGGCCTCAAAGATGAAGGAAACGGTCCCTTTAACTGCAGAGAAGTTGTGCATTTACACCGACAACTCCATCCGGCCCAGCGATCTATTGGTAAATGAGCAATGTCAATCTTCTAAATAGACACTCTGTATATGGCTGTAGTTATAATCCATTTAATACCGGCCAGACAATTGTAATTAGCATTTCCATAATATAGGCCTATAGATACTGCTTGTCTTAGTTTCTCTTTGACTGGATCTAAATCATTATTGCATCATTTTTGTTGTTAATTTGAAAGAAAGTTTGCATCAAAGAACGTTTGGTTTCTTATACATTTCAAAAGGTAGCCTAAAGCGGTTAGGCCAGTGTAGCGCAATGACACGAGGAGTGCGATATCTCCCTCTAGTGGATAACATAGAACAAATTATGTGAAGCCACTTGTGAAGTTCGATTGT
Organism: Oncorhynchus mykiss; assembly: GCF_057628025.1. NCBI lineage: Eukaryota > Metazoa > Chordata > Actinopteri > Salmoniformes > Salmonidae > Oncorhynchus > Oncorhynchus mykiss. The sequence goes on from NC_143047.1 coordinate 13,508,062, forward strand.
CTCATTGCGCACATCTGTCTTTTTTTTGTAGCAAATGGAACTACTGACTCTAAACAAGTTGAAATGGGATCTAGCATCAGTAACACCGCACGATTTCATAGACCATTTCCTCTCCAAGCTACCAGTCCATCAGAACACGAAGCAGATTCTGCGCAAGCATGCCCAGACATTCGTGGCTCTCTGTGCAACAGGTAGGAATGAACCACCTGTTTCCTGTCACTGTTCCATAACCAATTTTTCAGGGACCAATGGCTAATATATGTGTTAGATTTTGTCTGCATTCTTTTCCCACTTGTCAGGATAACTCTTCCTCCTTGAAGGACCCAGGTGGCCAATGGTCAATGTAAACGGTTGGGGGTATGGGCTCTGGTGCAGGAATGTTTGAGTGTACGAGGCCTAACATGTTTTATGGGGGGGGGGGGGGGGGGGGTGGTGTCTCAGTCACTGTGTAGTGTGGATAAGTAGAGGAGATACTGGAATGGAGTCGGTGATCTCTTTTTCACCAGATCAGTTTTATGTGATTATGGGTTTGCTTCTCACATCGCTTTGTTGTTTCTCCCCAAAGTCAGGGTTTGCTCAATAGATTTTGAATCTGTTGTTACTGGGGTATGTTTTAGGGCTATTGTGGAAATGAAACCGGTTGTGCTGTCGATGCATTTATTTGTGAAAATATATCTACTGCATGCGTGGGGGGACGGATGGGGGATGGACACTGTCCACTCTAGATTCATGGTCACCTTTCATGCACTCGAGTAGGAAATGGGATGCTAACCTCTTTAGAGGAGACGAGCTCAGTGGGGATTAAAACTATAATTTATATGAGGGAAATGGGTAGGAAGGAGAGTGGTATTTCCTTCTTGGAAAAAGTTTTACGTGGTGTACCCATTGAATGCGTGTGCTGGAAGTACTTTTGTACCTGTTCTATTTTGTTCATGAGTTAGATTTATTGTTTTTGGAAGTGTGTGCATGCGCACCGGTGTCCTGTCAGTGGCTGGTCATGAAATAAGGCACATTCAGGATATTGTGAGTGGAAAGGAGCAACAGGATATCCATTGTCCCCTACATCATTATGCCACAGCCTAGAATGGCCACCCTCACATAACCTCCACATGAATCTTATTGAAAGCTCAGGTGTACTATTTAGTCAGTGATCTGTTTCAGATGTTTTGCTTTAGGACAGAGGTACTTACCGTCTCTTTCTTTTGCCTTCACCGTAGATGTCAAATTCATCGCCAACCCTCCCTCTATGATCGCAGCGGGCAGTGTGGCAGCAGCGGTCCAGGGGCTGTACCTAAAGAGCAAAGACGGTGCACTGTCATCCCAGAACCTAACCAACTTTCTGTCCCAAGTCATCAGGAGTGACCCGGTACGTCAAACACAGCTCCCCCAGGCCTTTACATTGCACCACACACATGCTTGCATTGACTATTTGTCACAAACCCTTTCGCTACTATTGTCTTTCAGATATTTTGCTTCCTTATGCTGACAGTATCTCTCTCTCCTCACAGGACTGCCTGAGGTCGTGTCAGGAACAGATTGAGTCTCTGCTTGAGTCTAGTCTGAGACAGGCACAGCAACATAATGTCTCCACAGAAACAAAAATGGTAGATGAGGATGTGGACCTGTCCTGCACCCCTACAGATGTGAGGGACATTAACATTTGAGTGGCATCCTCTGCATTTTTTGGGAAATATCTTTGAGGCTCTGGCCTTACTAAGAGGCCATCTGGGAAAAGAGGACACCAGCGCACCCTTGAGTCGTCACCCTCTGAACACCCTCTGGCAAATGCTTTTGTGCCACACCTGTTACGGTGCCCCGGCCTGTATGGCCTCCCAGTGACGTGTGGCCGCCCTCAGCCAGGGCTGTCAAGAAAGGACTGAACACCTCACTTTTCTGAGACCACCAGTCATATTCCCTCTCACTCTCCCATCCTGTCCAGCTCAAGACCTAGACAAGGATGATAGGAAGATACACAACTATATTGATGAAACAAAAACATTTATAGTTTATGTGCAAGATTAAGCCACAGAAATATACATTGTTACCACCCAATGTTGAACTAGGATTTTTAAATACCATAGACTGACTTTACATGCTTACTTAAAACATTCAAAATAACAAGTAGGTATTTTTAGTCTGTCTTTGTCTAGGTTTTTATTTGAAGTATAAATTCATTTATTAAAGAGAAGGGGCATTTTTGTTCTCTAATAGGCATTTTGCTTGCCATCAAAGTTCCCATTTTTGTTTTTTTGCATCTAGGCATCTGTGTATCCCTGCTTGCTTATGCGTTTAGTCACTTTATTATATTGTCTAGACTTCTAAAGAAATTTTGAGCCCCTAGTTTTGGCCTCTTCTCTTTTTAACTGGGTTGTATAACTCAACAGTATACTTTTAGTATATATTGCTCTGTTTTTATTGTTTAGATGATTGTGGATTGCTGGTGCTGAAGTTTGGCAAATAAGTTCATTCAATATAAGGACATTTACTTTATATTCAATTAGGAGTAAATTGAATGAACCAGCATTGTTTGGCTGTTGATTTGACTTATTGCCACAAATGTACATATTTCAACAGCTATGACATGATAAACTAAAACCTAGCATTAATTGCAAACCTTTACCATGCAATCCACAGTTGAATTTTTTTGTGGTTATATCTTTCTAATACCATTCCATTTTTTAAAAGCACTTTTAGTCAGTTTTTTTCTGACTCATAAAAAATCACATTGAAAAAAAAATGGAATGGAGTGGAGCAGGTCTCTTTTTAACTATGGTGTTATGTGTGTTACAATTTTGGGTACAAGTCAACGCAGCCCAGCAGCGATCCTGTGTGCCCTTGATGTAGACGGGTATTATTTTGGAGATTGTTATGCCACAGTTCTTACAGGAGGGGTCTAGAGTGAGACGAGCATTGGGTGTGGCATGTTTCAGCATCCTGTATCCCATCGCTTGAATGGAATCAAGAGCATTTGAAACACTAAAGTATCAAACTTGAAAGCTAAAACAAAGATTTAGGTTGTTTATTATTGCAGATTTTCCTATTGGAGCCAGTACAGAGTAGAAACAGGATGCCAAAGTCTGTCTCTATGTAACATTTTGTACACAACTATTTACCATAGTGCTTAACACATGCCTGCCCTACAAATCATGTATGACAGTGTTTTCTCAATGCAAAACTGAAAGAAAACACCATAGTTAAAATGCTGTTTAGAATATGTGTAGTTGAGGGGATAAAAATACAAAAACATTGTTTTGGTTTAGAGATGATTTTGCACAAACCTGAAGACTTAGGCTATGTTTTTGTTTGCTTGCCTAAGATAAGAGGGAAGGGTAACGTTGAAAAGTGGGAGTGGGGGAAAAAGGGAGGCAAAAAGGGTGACGGCAGGTTTTAGTTGACTTGCTGAATTAAGGTGTTTGACTGTACATTGAGAAAAAGATGAGAAAACAGGATAACGGAAGAGCACACTCCTCCTTTTGAGCTGCTATGGAAGAATTCCCAGCAAAGTGTACAACAAAATGAAAAACAACAAGAAAAAAACTGCTTTTTCTCCTATTGTTTGCTGCTATTTTTTTTAAATATACATATAAATGTCGATATACTGCCATGTGATAGGTCTAATTTTCTATGAGAAAATGGACATCTTTGTTTTTGTAGTTGTCATCAGTTTTTACTTTGATTTCAGTGCTATTCCAAAAACAGTAAAAATGAGACAATAGACATGGTTTTTATCAACAATACCTCATATTACAGTCAAGACTTATCTTTAATCTATTTTTTTATTTTTTTACTAGTTTGTTCAGTGGCTGACAGTCCTGTTTAAACTGCTAATGTTAATGCATTGATCATTACCCAAATGGGTCCTGATGTGAGCAAGTAATCTGGATTGTATAACTCTTTTGAGTGTTAAGCTGTCTCATTGAAAGAGTCTTTATCCCCTTTAGGCTCCTGAAGGCCCTCCTATTTTATATTTATAAAACATTTGCTCGAGTTCAAGCCCGTAATGAGTTTATTTGAGTTTGTTAAATACCAAGCCATAGAATTACTTTCAAATCATCATGCCGTTATTCCACACAGTTCAGTTCATGCTATTCTAGATATCTTGTCCTCGCAAGAAGCATAGCATATTTATGTCAACTGCACAATAAATGGTAAATAGATTTAAATCTTGTAACACTGCAGTTTTTTTTTCTTAACTGAACCGCTACTGGTACATTGAAGCCAAAATAATGGGCTACTGATATTGTTGGCACACTTCCATTTGACCCAGACATCCTTCAATCAGAGTTAATGAGTGTGAGAGCCAACAGTGGTTCACTTAGCCATAGACATGATGCTGCTATATGTTCTGGTTGTAGATGTGAGGTAAGGCCTAGTATTTGACAAATGATGTTGCTGCTCAAATTTCTACTCGCTAACACAGGACCCAGGATGGAATTATTGTTTTTCTGTCTAGTGTAAGAAATACTCGTTACCTCAAATGGAGAAAAAAAAAACATGTTGATGCCCCTGTGAGATGACATTACATATTTATGTCATTATAAAAGCTGTTAGTAATAAAAATAAAAAATCTTTGTCCAAACAAAATGTGCTACGGTGCCCCCCCCCCCCCCCCAAAAGCTAAAATGGTCAGCTTTTTACCATTGCTTCTATTGTTAATGATAGTCGGGTAGGTCGCCCCTCTTACTGAACTGTTGTTTCAGGATCTGTGTTCATTGCAATGGGTCAAAGGTCATCTGGGGTCCAAGAAAATAAAGCAAAGATTCTGAAATTTCTGCTTTATGTCTGTTTTGTGAAACAGTCGCTGGTCTGAAATGCACAACTTTACTTGCAGATTCATTCTATAAACATGATTAACATCAAACTAAACCAGAATTAAGTGGATTAAATACATCCTGTTTTGTCTCCTTGATGGGAAAAAAAAAATGTTTGTCTTTTACAATGTCACATGATACATATTTCTTTCTAAAACAAAGTTATTGTATTCCATACATAACCACACATCAGTTATGATCAGTAATCATCCATTTTGAATAGGAAGTTATAGATTACTGACAGTGACTGAATTGTTTTCCAAAAAAGCAACATTGACATACATAATGATATTAAGGACATTTTCCAAAATCTAAAGTTGAAATACTTTGTGGGACTAATGATTACCCATGCTATTGGTCAAAGCATGAGTGTGTGACAGCACTCATTGATTTATTATGCAAGGAACTCCTTTGATCGGGGTTTTCTGTAAAGAAAAAGGTGTGAAATCCTAATCCTTTCCCACAGCCCTGGACAAACAGTGGATAAAGGGTTTCAGCACATAAGACAATGCGGCACCAAATCCCTGCTGGCACATAGACATCTCTCTCTCTCTCTCTCTCTGAACATCATGCCACAAAATGCATCTTATAGCATTTGTAAACTAAAGGATTAATACAACTGCAGCCATAATGCTCACTATTTAATTAACAAGCACCAAAACAACTATCCTAAAATGCCTAATCTAACCCTGGGTTATAACTGTTTTACTAATGATTTATTAACCCTAGCCTTAACACTAGCCCTAGTTTTAACCTGTTGTTGATTATATTGTAAACTTTTTACATCCATATCTGACCAATCAGATCAGCTCTTTTGCTAATTATCAGCGCTGCATTTTATCACTGGGGAAATGTTCGTACACATCACTACATAAGGCTGGGAGTCCCTGACTACAAGAAGGATCCAGCACTGGCTACTTTTTGTATATAAAGTTGTTCTTCAGACACTCCGCAACAACCTCAGCTCATGTATTAACTGGAGATCCAGCAATTTTCAGACCCGCTTTCTGGACTGGCTTGTCCCGCAAGTACCCATCAGGCCACCTTGAAATTAGACTTGCTTGTCTCCACTGGACAGCTTAGATTGAGTTTAAGGGAGGTGATATGTGAGAGTTGTGATTGTTTTGATTAATCTTATAATATTTATTGTATTGATATTATTTATTGTATGTTCATGTTTTGTATTTATTAAGGATCCCCATTAGCTGCTACTTTTCCTGGGGTCCAGCAACATTAAGGCAGTTATATACAATTTAAAAATAGTACATTTCAATAACACTTTTCACATGTTCACTGGGCTCCCTTGCAAATGAGACCCTGGTCTCATTGATGACCCCACCTTATATAAATACAAGTGATTGACGGATAGCCAGGGCCACACTCCAACACTCAGACATCATTTGCAAGCGACGCATTTGTGTTCAGTGAGTCTGCCAGACCACAGGCAGTAGGGAAGACTAGGAATGTTATCTTGATAAGTGTGTGAATTGGACCATTTTCCTATCAAAATGTAATGAGGACTTTTGGGTGTCAGGGAAAATGTATGGAGTAAAAAGTACATTATTATCATTAGGAATGTAGTGAAATAAAAGTTAGTTAACAAAAATATAAATAGTAAAGATACCCCCAGAAAACGACTTAAGTCGTATTTTTACTTAAGTGTAAAAGCAACTGATTGTTGGGTACTGTAGGTCACAATAAAATGTCAAAGGCTTTCAGATGGGCCAGATTAAAGAAAAAATGGTACCCACTGGTCTAAGGCCCTGGGCATTTTTGAAGGAACTCTTGAGTATTTCACATAAACCTGTGGGCATCTGAGGTTCGCATTAATACGGTGTCCTCAACCTCTGACATCTTAGCACTTGCTGTTTCAGAGGAAGGATCAACATTGCTCCCCAAGTGCCATCAAAGGGTACAGGGATGGACTCGTCAGGACATGCTACCTCAATGTGGTATCCTTTCAACATTTTTTACCCATGTCTGTAGCTGTGATGCAGATGCAGAGCAGCTTGTGACATCATGCATCAAGGTCTTTTAAAAAGTTATGAAATCACCTGACTTCCACCGTGATACCTATCAACATTAAAATATTAAACTGAGTAGCTGATTCTGGGTGCCAAGATTAATTGTAACTGAATGTTCAAAAAACAAAAGCATGAAAATATATACTGGCATTCTTCAGACATACTGCATAATGGGCTAGACAGCAGTTAAAACTGAGCTCAGATAGCCATCTGCCTCCAGGACTGGAATGGGGGGGGGGGGGGAGTGCATATGAGGCACCAAGGCAGGGGAACACTATGCCACAATTTAGTTTGGGGCTTTTTCCCCTCGAAGTGCCTGGCGGTTGCATTTGTCACGTCTTCTTTTCATGTCACCACTCGCCACCTGCTCCAGAAATTCCAGAACATTCTCTAAACCCTCCAGTGCCCCCATATCCCTCTCTGCCTCCTCCCTTTCCTTGGCCCCATCCACTCTGCTTGCCCAACACAAGGAATCAAAGAAACAGTGCAGCTACAACTTTCATTCACTGGCATACCCCCTCTCTCCCTCTGTTCTTTTTGCATTGGACTCAAACACACACAAGTAACTACGAATCAGGTCAGACCGCACAAAGATGAGCAGTGCACTGGCAGTTCCTTCTTCCCTCCAGTTCATTTGGGATTTATCTGTCCCGCTCAGAAGGTGCCTCGGGGCAGTGTTCACCTGCTGCTGCACAGTGCATCAACCAGCTGCCACTGGCCCCCACCTCCCCATCTGGTTTTGTCTAATAGAAAGGGGGGACCACGAAAAAAAACAAGCGCTCCGCAGCCCCTGCCATCGCTGGTGCCCCTTGATACCATTGTTACAGATAGAGGCCAATCCCACACATGACTCAGGAGAAGGGGCTGAACATTAACTGACTGCTGACCACCAGTGAAATGAGGCTGAAAGGCCCAGTGGTGGAATTTCATGGGGATGGAGTTGGTTAAACAAAACCAACAGACAGTGATTGCTTTGTGCCTCTGGCAGGTGAATCCACCCTCCTGTCATACTGTATATAAAGTCATTTTTACAAACAAAAAAAAGTGACTTAGAAACACATACCACCTCAGTTTGTATTGCATAGTAAAGAATTGTGGTTTTGATCACTTATTTCATATAATGTTGAGTTTAATTCATGCCTGTAAACTAATACACCATAGCTGACGGAGGAGATCCATCTCCTTACTCTTCCACATTATCTCAGCCTGAGGAGCTCACTAAAACATGGGTGTGATATTTTTCATTGACCACAAGGTGGGGATGTTGAAGTTTATGGCTGTCCATATGACCTACTACTTGATCATTTCAACCACTGAAATGATGCATCTCCTTGTGACCATTTATGTTTTAGCAAGTGTGAATAGAAAAGGAAACAAATGTATTGGAATATGCTAACATACATACATACTTCACAAGTACTTGAAATAAATAGCTTTTTATTATTATTTCACATCAACCAGTAGTTTAAGCAATCACTCATTCTCAACCAGGTCACTCAAAATTGACCACTATTAGAAAAACTGTTCATTGGGGTTCTGTATAGAACATTTAGGGGCATATATATAAAGCAAGCGATAGAATCCTTATTGGTTCCATTTGGAACCTTCTTTTTCTTCTTCAAAGTGTAGATAAAAAAAAAAGAAAATCACTCATTTATCTAGAATCATTAGAATTACAAAATAATATGATGCAACTCAGCTCTCTCTTACCACCCAGACAAAGCAGTAAACATCAAGGACTATAGAACACCAGTTAGGCCTATGTAGCACTTCCTGTTCACTTTGTGTTCTCAGTAGCACTCCATATTTCAAAACTAGACTGATGCCCCACCAATTGATATCCTAACCTTTGTCATTCGAAAACACCAATTCTTCATAATACCAACTGATAGCATACTTTATGCTCCACCATTAAAAGTCAGTTAACTACACTACAGACCAATTCAGGACCTCCTGTTTACATAAGGGCAGGGCCACCTGCAGGTTCCTCCTCCTCAACTGTTCTCCTATCTTGTCTTCAAAGCCACAATGCTTCACAGGAAAGGTTGCATTCAAGGAACCCCCTTCAGATCCTCAAGCCGTGGGCTTTAGAGTTGCCAGTTCCCTTCAGAAGGATATTCCTCCAGAACCTCCAGACTTCACATAATCACTGAAGTCTGTTGGCACATTTAACAGAGAGCAGACCTAAAGGTGAAAGAAATTAAGAGGAGCTAAAGACCAGTACCTAGTTTTTCAGTAGACATTAGTTTAGACGTCAAAATAAGAGCATGAAAAACACTGCTAATCAGTGGCCAGTTTAGGTCATGGATAATCTAAAGGTCATGAACCTTTACAATGAAAAACGTTTGAGTGAACCATGTTTGTTTCCAAGAGCTTATTCACACAATTGACTTGTGGTTTGAGTGAGATACCTGTCTAAACTTGGCCCGAACCTTCTCCATGTCTTCCTGGAGATGTTCATATTGAGGTTCTTCATGGGGGAACTTCTGAATCAACCCAAGTAGAGATTCCAAAACTTTCAGCCTTTTTCTGAAACATAAAAATAGACAAACTGAAGATCATATTATTTGCATGAAAGTCAACAGGAACAAGTGACTGATGAGTAGATGAGCTATAGGCATTTTATTACTGCAGATGAGAGGTCAAACCTGGCTTTCACATCTGTGTTGTTTTGAAGAAGGCATTTCCAAGTGATTCCAAATCCATAATAGAAGGAAACCTATAAAAATAGGTGAGTGGAGTTTAGAAAGTTATCTGTAGTTGGGGAGAAATTAGTTGTAAAACACAAAATCACACTTATTTAATGAATCTGTTTTCACAAACCAGTAAGCCTATACATGTAATGTGCGTGTAACAAAACCATGTATGACTTTAGCTGGAGTAACAAATCAGCTGCTGTAACAACACTGGCTTTCCATGCCTGCCCTGGGGGTTTTGACTAGCTATTAAAAAGTGCCTAGTCAGCTTCCCGAGTGGTGCAGTGGTCTAAGGCACATTTGTTTGTTTCTAAGACCTTATTCACACAATTGACTTGTGGTTTGAGTGAGATAGCAATCTGTCTAAACTTGTCCCGAACCTTCTCCATGTCTTCCACATTTTTGCGCAACAATTTCAAATCATCTTAAGTGATTTTGTTGAACTTCACAATCCATTTTAGATACTTTTGGATGATTGGAACATGATGTGCGAAAAATAACTCAGTCACCTGACGAATGGGATTTGTGACAAATGCTAAAACGTTAGCACGTGGAAACAGTAACATTAACAGCGAAACTAAACCAACACAGACTGCTTACTACAGGGTAAGGAAACGAATATGTCATTATGAAATTTGCGTAAACTATCCTCTTAATAGCTAGTTTTCACTAGATGGTTTACAGCTTGTCAGAATTGACTTTTTGTAGTATGTTAGAACTTACGCAGTAGGTTAGGATAATTAACGTGGCATGTTAGGATAATTCGGTTAAGGTTAGGAAAATCATTAGGTTTTGCTCAAATGCAACAACAAAAAATATCAACTTTTGACGTCCATTTAGACATGAGTGATGCTCAACTTGCCTCCATTGAAAGCTTGGCACCATGTGATGCCCCATGTTTCCGACCATCAATCATTCCTTGTCGCGTGCCTTCACCGAACCCCTCACGGTACCCCTCTACATGGAACCTGAAATCATATAACTCATACGGTAATCACGGAGCATTACTACAACTCTAGCTAACTATAAACAAACCAGCGTCATGCTAAATAAGCTAGAGCAAGGCAGTATTTAGCCTACCTGTCGTCCGCCATGAGAATACAGTCAAATAAATCTTCACTTTTGTGGGCCATTTTCGAAGATTATTAAAAGAGTGTCGCCTATTACAAATATTACTTGGCTATATAGCCTAGCCAACAGCTCTCGCTTCCGCAAACATCAGTTTGTGGCTACAGCATTGCTTTGGAAAGCCCAACGGTTAGTTCGCGCATCACTGCCATCTACTGTGTTGGAGTTTGTTCTCCTTCGATTAGGTATAACGGCGGTTGGCATCCAATGTTAATGGTGCATTACCGTTACCAGCTGGACGGGGTATTAAATAAAAAACGAAAAAAATATATTCCGGAAAAGGGGTAAAACAATATCATACAAAATATCTAAAATACAAAACCATCATACTTCTTCAATCACAGTCCACTACAAAATACATCCCTACACAGGCTCAGGGGCCTGTGATAGGGCTACGTTCGCCGACAGGAACGTTCAGCGGAATTCACAATGATTACAATTTTCTTCCCCGCTTGTGCTGTACAGTTTATGGCCATTGCGATAAATAATACAAAGTCCACCTTTTTAACATGCAGCATTTCACGATCTCTCAGTTGATGAAAAAACTTCACTGGTATTGGTGGCTCTACTACCATTGCTTCTTCCACGCCACTCGTTCCTTCCCATTTTCTCACCGCCTCCAGATAGGTGATACGCTGGACACTCCATGACTGCATAGTTCCCTTAAGGAAAAGCACCTTTAGTAAATCCGCTTTTCTCTGTGATAGCTTCCCATGTCTGGAATACACTGCACCATATATCACACTCTCACAAAATGCTTGAAGACATGGCTAAAGGTCAATCATATTTGTGAACATGGTCCCTAGCTGTGTGTTGCCGCTTTCCATGTTGTCTGTAGCTTGTGAGGTGTGGAAACACTTTATTGCTTTTATGAATTTGGTCTTGCTGATTTTTGTCCTATGTTGCTCTGTCTTGCTTGTCTTATGTTGCTCTGCGTGTGCTCACTGCTCAATGATTGTCTATATTGTAATTGTTTTTAATAACTTGCCCAGGGACTGCTACTGAAACGTTGATTAATGTGCACTGTCCCTGTAAAAAATAAAATAAACTAAATTCTCCTTCAACAGGGCACTCCAAGAATTCAGGTGCATGTACACATCGACAGGTGCAGCATTTTCCTTCATCTAGCATACAATATTCTTCCCTTCTGCATGCACTTGACACATGACCAAACATTTTTACATGTATGACACGGAAGGGTCTTGTGCACAAAAGCTCTTACAGGGTATCTCATGAAACCTAATTTTGTATGAGAAGGGAGAGACTCAGTAGCATGGATGAAGTTAACTTATTTTCTCCGTCCACCATACAAGTCAATCGACTTGCACAAACCACTCCATCAATGTATTCAGTTATATCCTCTGCCTTTAGTTTGCACCACCACAGAAATAACCCCCTTGAAAGGCTCCTTGCTACGAAAATCCATGCGGGAAACATTCCATTCCGATATCTTTTTGAGTCTTAACACACGTTTCTTCTGCTCCACAGACACACAAAACATCTAAATGAGACCACTTCTTGTGACTCTCCCCGACTCCACACTTTCTTCCAACACATTCCAGATTTTCCTGGAAACGTTAAATGGATTTCCCAAGTAGCATTCATCCAAAACCCTGACTCCGACCAAAAACGAGTCTAGTGGTTTCCTATTTTCCAACATAGATTTACTTATTTTGTTTCCCTTTTTCTTCACCACTCAGCACCCTCCCCAGTGCAAGCAGTGGTGTAAAGTACTACGTTTAAATACTTTAAAGGATTACTTAAGTAGTGTTTTGGGGTATCTGTACTTTACTATTTATATTTTTGTCAACTTTTACTTCACTACATTCCTAAAGAAAATAATGTACTTTTTACTCCATTAACTTTCCCTGACACCCAAGAGTACTCGTTACATTTTGAATGCTTAGCAGGACAGGAAAATGGTCCAATTCACACACTTATCAAGAGAACATCCCTGGTCATCCCTACTGCCTCTGATCTCACAGACTCATTAAACACAAATTCTTCATTTGTAAATTATGTCTGAGTGTTGGTGTGTGCTATCCACCAATAAAAATAAATAAAAACAATTGTGCCATCTGGCTTGCTTAATATAAGGAATTTGAAATGATTTCTACTTTTAATACTTAAAAAGGTCATAATGACGAGTGAATGGCTATTATTTAATCCAGTAGCCTATAATTCACTTTAATTTTTCAAGACCTCAAATTACACAGGGCTATAAATAAAATGGAATATACATATGTAAACAAAACATAATACATTACGATCAATGTTTTGACTTCGATAACTTAAGGCCTAATTCTCTTATAAATCCTTTGTCGTGGCATGGCCAACCAGTCACCTAGGATTTTGTTGTTCCCAAGATTGGCTATGGGAAAAGGGTTATAATCATACTGATAAGCTTCAATTGACACAAGGTATGTTGAACAGTATAAAAAGCATTTCTGGAAAGGTTTTGTATGAGACGAGGCACAACAGTAAATAACAGTATCATCAGCATAAAAATGAAGTTGCGCATTTTGGACATTTTTGTATAAATTATTTATATAAATAGTGAATAAGAGAGGACCAAGTACAGAGCCTTGGGGCAAACCATTACAGACAGACAATTTAACAGACATGAGCCCATCAAATTGAGTACACTGAGTTCTATCAGACAGATAGTTAGCAAACCATGCAACTGCATGCTCCGAAAGACCTACACTCGACAATCTCTGCCTTTAGTATAGCATGATCAACTGTATCAAAAGCCTTAGAGAGATCAATAAAAAGTGAGACACAGTGCTGTTTTTTGTCAATGGCTGATATCATTTAAAACCTTCATGGCTGCTGTAATTGTGCTATGCTTCTTCCTGAAGCCCGATTGGTACATTGATTAAATAGAGTGAGTAAATAAAAACTGTTAGCTGTTCACTTACAAGGGTTTCAAGTATTTTCACCAGGGGTGACAGCTTTGAGATTGGCCTATAATTATTTAAAACATTTGGATCTCCCCCTTTTAAAAGTGGTAGGACAAATGCTGATTTCCAGATCTTTGGAATTTCATTACATTCCAGGGTTAGATTGAACAGAGATGTAAGTGGTTCAGCTATGAAATCAGCTGCCATTTAAAATGCAGGGATCCAAAAGATCAGGACCTGCAGGCTTTCTCTGATCTAAGGATTTCAGGGCTTTATGTACCACCTGCATTGAGAATGGCAAAAAGCTAAAAGTTTGACCAGCTCTCACTGGTTCATCCACACAGGGTTGTACAGAGACAGAGGACACTGAATCAAACAGCCTACCAGATGAAACAAAGTGCTCATTGAAACAATTCAGCATTTCAGTTTTGTCATATATAGCAACAGAGTCCTTCAAAACACATGATGGTAATTAATTAACATAAACTGTAACACTGTTACCAGACATAGACTTAATAGCCTTCCAGAACTTTCTAGGGTCATTCAGGTTATCTATCAGTGGTAACAGACATAAAATATTCAGACTTGGCCTTCCTGAGAAGAAAATAACACTTAGATAGGCTAGATTACAGTTGTGAATAATACAAGACAGCTCAGAAGAAAACCATGGATTATCCCGCCCTTTAACCCTGAACCTGCAGAATGGGGCATGTTTGTTTACTATTTGGGAAAAACCATCATGAAAGAATTTCCAGGCAGTTTCCACATCAGGGATATGCTCAATCTTGCTCCAGTCAAAATAAAACAAACCATGAAAGAAAGCCTGCTCATTAAAACACTTCAAATTTCTCTTACGAATAAAACGTGGGTTTGTCTTTGGAACCTTAGTATTTCTAACAGCAACAACAGCACAATGGTCACTTAAATCATTACAAAAAACACCAACCGCAGAATATTTATGTGGAATATTTGTCAATATCAAATCAATCAGGGTAGATTTTTCTGGGCATTTAAGATTTGGGCGAGTTAATCAACTGGGTAAGGTTCATAGAATTACAAAACATTTTTAAATCATCAGACACCGGCTTTAACCAAAACCAGTTGAGATCATCAATCAGGATCATTTCACTGTAAAGAAGTTTAGACATAAGGTTCATCAGAGAAGAAAATGCATCACCGAGAGCACTGGGGGGTCTATAACAGCCAATCACAGTTATAGAGAGGCCCTTTGAAACCTCAATATTCAAAGCAAGAAATTCCAACTGTTTAAAAATAGTTTCAGATTTTGCCACACTTACAGGGAATTTCGTTTTTACATATGTAGCCACACCCCCACCTTACTCGATCAGTGCGATAAACATTGTAACCACTTATACAAATATCATTATCAAAAACAGACTTGCTGAGCCAGGTTTCAGAAAACACAATTACATCAGCATCAGTTGATTTAGCCCAAATCCTAACCCCATCAATTTTTGACAACAGGCTGTGTACATTAAAATGAAAAATACCAAAACCAGATCTTGATTTAAAATCAGAGGGGGTTTGGAGACATTGCATATCAGGGCCAGGGTTAGGTTACACGTTACCTGATATCAACAAAAGAAGAATAACTAGGCACCTCTGTTTAATAACCTTGCACGCCTTCTCTTTTTTAAGAGACCTACTGCAAGCGAAATCTACAAGTGAGTTTCTAGACAATACAAAGCAGTCATTTAAAACCATTAGACTTTGGTAATCCATAGGTTTCATTCATGTCATTCAGACTGTTTTGAAGTTGATACAACTGGTTATGATAGCTGAGGTTCATTGCTAGGTTCTGAACTAATATGCATACCAAATGTTTGATGGACCATACACAGATCGGCTACATAACTAGCTACACATCCATAGGTATACAGGTATTTTTTTAAATCCTCCACTGCACAATAAGCAAGAACATAGTACGTTATTTAATCTATCTGCATTGTATGGCAAATATCAGCAAGGCAAGCATACAAAATTGTACATTCAATTTGCAGTAAATGCTTTAGCTAGCTAGATTCTTTAGATTCTTTACATCAGAAGGTATTGACAATTACATGTTTCACAAGACGACAGCCTGGTTTGCTGGTTGTTTCAGGAGTCCCTAAAACTGAAAAAAACCTGAATTACAATTTCATACTCATGTCTCAACACCCATAAAATTAGCCAGCTAGCTGGCAAATGTTAGCTGGGCAGCAAGCTTGTTAAATTGTGAATTTCGTAAATGTAACTATGATTAAAAAAATATGCATAATCTTTGTCTACATTAACTGACATATTCCTGTCAACTGTACATTTTTGAATGATTCGTTATTACGCTATAACCACTTACATGTGCTTCCATCATAGCATTTTTGTCAGCCATCTTTGCTGAAGAAAGTCTCCAGCCTTGGGTCGAGCGGAGTCAAATTCGTCATGGGAACCAATCGATATGATTGGTCATCGCCCAGCGGTCGCCGCTAGCGATTTGCATAAAGTCTAAAAACGTTGATCTTTTTCACCGCCTCCCACGCCACTTTTGCACCGCCCAAAGGTCCCCCGCCCTCTCCGTCTCTCACCGCTTTCCTTCCATTGAAAATGAATGGGAAGCGGTGTTTCACCGCGCAGCACCGTGTGCAAGTGAACACCGGGCAGCTCCTTCCTCCACTCACGCGTCATCAGGCAAATTAAAGTCATAAAAACTAATTAAGTCATTTGTGCAAGACAAATTTGAATTAGTAACATCATACGTTTTGCGAAATCTTAACATATTGTACATTCGTTACATTTAGGAAATTCGTAACATATCATACGAAAGGGATGATAGACATCAACAAATAATACATACAATATAAAGCGTAACATAACAGGTTCTCGATGTGTAAACTCTCCGTTTTCTGGTCTAAATAAGAACAGTCTCAAAAATAACGCCTGCCGAAACCCGGGATCGAACCAGGGACATTTAGATCTTCAGTCTAACGCTCTCCCAACTGAGCTATTTCGGCTACACTCCGAAAACTAGTCCCGTAAGAATTAGTCATACTTTTCTAACGTCTGTGGTTCGCTGTCCGGTATATTCATCTGGCTTCAGGATAATCAATATGTTCTACTCATCTTTCTCTATTACGGAGTGATATAAATGCCCCCACATGGGTGGAATAATCACTCACACGTTATTTTCAAACTGCCAGAAAGACAATGCTTCCACCGGCTGGTACTCTGACAAACTCACACATACTTTTAGTTAGAATTTTTATTAAAATTAGGCAAACCTTTTACTGACTACGGGTACAAAAAGGAGCCTCAGTTGATCTGGAGTCTTCTTGCTAACAGACACAGGCTCTCAATGTGTAATGGAAGTTCTAGAACTGCTCAGATAAAATTACCTATTATTTTATCCATTGTCCATGAGAGTGTGGTAGTGAGCACATCAAATTTGCACTTACCCTTCTGCATGACGCAATATTAATGTGGTCTAACACAACCATCTATTAGTCACAGTTTATGTATTATAATAACTTATAGTATTGCTTATAAACATTTTAATACATTCTTTGTAAAAAAAGCTCTCGTTCTATTTTGTCTAATCATAACTGTATGTATTGCATAAAGGCTTTTTTACATTATATTTTTAAGTCGTGTTTTTTTTTTCCTGCTGAAATACCGACATGTAAAAAACATAGCAGAGGATGGTTTCGATCCATCGACCTCTGGGTTATGGGCCCAGCACGCTTCCGCTGCGCCACTCTGCTATCTATATGGCCAGGAGGAAAGGTAGCATTTGATCCTGTGAGACCAGCTTATTACGTATGTACGCAATGAAGTTCTTAGGAGCTCCCTGAAGAGAATTCGAAAATAATACTTCTTCCACTGCCATAGTAAAATAAATTTAGACAAATCTAACGACAAAATTAATATCATTAAACTAACATTAATTTTCTGTCTAAAATGTTTTTGTTGATCAAGTCATTTAATTTATTTACAACCACATTCAAAATAAGTGAGAGAAAAAAACTAATCAAATGCTATTTCACAGATTGTATACTATTTTATTTTAGACAAATATGAAACAAGGCATCTGATGGAAATCCAATGGCACAAGTATTATACTATATATAATTTCTCCCCAAGACGTGTGTTATAAACCAAGGCCTTTCTTATTCAGTGTCCCCAGTCTTTGGGCTTTCATGTCATTGTGTATGTTGAGATTGCTTCATTTATAAGAGACGCATGCACTTTCTTTGTTCTCTTCCCAAATGCCATGAATATTTAGGTATATTTTCAATGACATAAGATATAACCCTGTATTTTATTGCTTTACTTGTATAATAAAGGGTACAATGCTTCTCTATAATACTGTTAAACTGAAGATGTCAGGAATATAGTGAAGACATACAAAACACACAGTATAGTTATTTCTGCCTATAGCAGAAATACATTGGAATTCTGTTAGATTAAAATAATACAATGGCAGCATACGTGATACATTTGCCATTTACTCAACATAATCTGAACAACCAGTCCAGTTAGCATGTAAGGAGAGAAACATTAAGCCTAGTCCTGGACTAAGGAGAATTTTCAATTGATCCATCAGGAGGGATCAGCCTGTCCTTGCATTGGATATCAGACACTGGTTGACCACCTCCAGAAGCTGGGAGTTCTCGAGTGCAGCGGCCACTCTCTCTTTGTCTGCCAGCTGTTTGTTGACTGGAACAAAAGCAAAAACAAAGGGTTTAGTTAGGGGCAATTCCACGGTAACTGGATGATGCTGACACTCAGATACTTCACTTTAAGATATACACTACCGTTCAAAAGTTTGGGGTCACTTAGCAATGCCCTTGTTTTCTATGAAAACATACATGAAATTAGTTGCAAAATGAATAGGAAATATAGTCAAGACGTTGACATGGTTATAAATAATGACTTTTAATTGAAATAATTGTGTCCTTCAAACTTTGCTTTCGTCAAAGAATCCTCCATTTGCAGCAATTACAGCCTTGCAGACCTTTGGCATTGTAGTTGTCAATTTGTTGAGGTAATCTGAAAATATTTCACTCCTTGCTTCCTGAAGCACGTCCCACAAGTTGGATTGGCTTGATGGGCACTTCTTACATACCATAAGGTCAAGCTGCTCCCACAACAGCTCAAAAGGGTTGAGATCTGGTGACTGTGCTGACCACTCCATTATAGACATAATACCAGCTGACTGCTTCTTCACTAAATAGTTCTTGCAGTTTGGAGCTGTGCTTTGGGTCATTGTCCTGTTGTAGGAGGAAATTGGCTCCAATTAAGCGCCGTCCACAGGGTATGGAATGGCGTTGCAAAAATGTACCCTGTACAAATCTCCCACTTTACAATTATCTTTTTAAAATGATAAACTTGGATTAGTTAACAACGTGCCATTGGAAAACAGGAGTGATGGTTGCTGATAATGGGCCTCTGTACACCTACATAGATATTCCATTAAAAAAACGGCAATTTTTAGCCCTCCTGATTGGTCTAAGGCACTGCATTGTAGGGCTTAGCTGTGCCACTAGAGATTCTGGGTTTGAGTCCAGGCTCTGTTGCAGCCGGCCATGACCGGGAGACCCATGGGGCGGTGCACAATTGGCCCAGCGTCGGTCGCCAGGCGTACAGTGTTTCCGCCGACACATTGGTGGGGCTGGTTTCCGGGTTAAGTGGGCAATGTGTCAAGAAGCAGTGCGGCGGGGTTGTGTTTCAGAGGACGCAGAGCTCTAGACCTTCACCTCTCCAGAGTCCGTACGGGAGTTGCAGCGATGAGACAAGACTGTAACTGCCAATTGGATACCACAAAATTGGGGAGAAATGGGCAAAAAAAATACATCAATAATAATAAATCGGCCCTTTGCAGCCACAATAGTAATTTACAACATTAACAATATCTACTGTATTTCTGATTATTTTAATGTTATTTAAAAGGACAAAAAACAAGGGCATTTCTAAGTCACCCCAAACTTTTGAACGGTAGTGTATGTAAAACACAACCCAATAATTGAAAAGTTAAACAACCCATACAACTCTACATACAAGGACTACTTTGAACAATTTCCACACTGTTGTTCTAGTAAATGTTTTTTTTGTAAAAATTTGTGGAAATTGATAAAAGTAGTCCTTGTGCATAGAGTTGCATGATTTGCTTAACTTTGTAGTCATTGGATTTAGTTTAACATACATTTTAAAGTGAAAATTCATAGTCTCAGCATCACTGTTACTGTGGAATTGATGTTAAGGGCTTCTCAAAAAGGTCATCTTGAAGGTGTGATTGTTGGTCTCAGCCTCAATGTTGAGTTACTTCAGAGGCATGTCACTTTACCTGCATCTTCTGAGGCATGCGTCCCAGGAGTGATGTGCACATCAATCTGCAGAGATATGATTAGGCATAGATGGACATGACCCACCATCTTAATCTTAAATGTCCAGACAATTAAATCATATTAAAGCTTGTTTTCCTCTCACAGCTCACCAGGAAGCAACTTCATTTATTTCACCTACCTTAAACCTTTCTGGCAGGGAGCGTAGCAGTTTGACTTTGATGGACAGGCCTATGAGAGTTGCCATGCTGCAGTGGGGTATAGTGGGGGTGAACTCCACACCCACTGTGTTCTCTTGGTCATCTACCTATAAAGAAAAATAAAGTTGATGGTTTTATTAGGCTAACACAGTATGAACTATCTGCTGTCCTTAGTAGCTACACAAGTGTGTCTGTGTCGAACATCTAACTGGGGAAAAAGTTGTGAAAGAAGTTTAACTCACGCGCACTCGCACTTGTTCCACGACATTCAACTCCTCGAGGGACAATGGGTGTTCAGGATCATTAATGGATCTGATGAGATGTAGCACGGGTTAAGGTGAAATCTGATAACACAATGTTGAGAAATTAGCTTTCTTATTAAAGAATTAAGCATAATATGCAAAGTTAATTAGTATGACATTGAAAGCTCAAGGGATGTATCCCTAACGTATAACGTATCCTTAAACTAGCTACACAGAAAGGATATCAAATATTTCTCTGTCGTCGATGGGATCAGCAACATCTTCGTCCTCGTCATTTGCGGTCTGAAGTCTCTCGCCTGTTCGTTGAAAAATCAAGGGATTCGCGTTCTCTAAACGGGCACCCCCTGACATTTGTGATGTTGAAATTAAATAAATACGTATATTTGTTTGTGCTATCGTTTTTTTACTCTGAACCACGGGCTGAACAATCCACTTCCGGAAACTGTAGACGTCAAAATGTACGCAGGCGCAGCCCAGCGATTTAGTGTCATGTTGGATTTCCAGATGTATCCGGCAGGTGGCAGCATACTCATCTTAAATTCTGAAATGTGACTGAACTACAATGTTAATATATAATGGCAATGCTACACAGAAGCATGAAAATAATGATCCATGTACAAAATATTGTTTTTGCAAAAATTTATAATAAATAAAACAGCAATTCATTTAGCCCTCTTACACATGTGAATTGTGATTCCAAGGCAAAACAGTATTTTACCAGACTCAAATGATAAGCTCTAGCTAATTACTTTAGTAGCAGTATAAATAACATCTGATGACTCAGAATACATCTGCAATTCACCATTTCAAAGTCAAGCCTAATCCATAATTGTACAATTAATCACCTGTGTCTGTAAGGGTTGCACATTTTGGGGGATATCCAGAGGTGGAAACTTCCCGTTGGAATTAACGGAAATATGCTTTGCATTGGATATATTTATAATATCATATGGAGACAGTAACATAAACCTTTTACCTTATAAGTAGACATAAGTGCAAATGATTAAATTGTTCCAATAGAAATAAAAAAACAATTTAGTTACGAATTGAAATTTATTTAAATGAGTTGACTCTTCAAATGGGAGATTCACCAATTTTTCAACCCTTGTATTGGTCAGCCTGTTGCGTGCTTTGGTGTGTGTGTTCCCAAACAAGGACCAATTGCACTTTGAGGCAGCTGATGTTGGTGGGATTTGGAGGATGATGGAGGCAACAGGGGAAATAGCTTCAGATCCACAAAGTCCCTTACACCAGGTGGCTGATGTTGGCACGGCTGCCATATTGCATCTCCATCTCAAAGCCATGGCTTGGAAGTGTACTTCGCCAGACTGCCAAGAACCTTTCCCTCATCCAGGCCAAGGTGGCGAGACATGGTAGTGATGATCCATAGGGCTTGTTGATCTCTGCACCAGACAGGATGCTCTTGCCAGCATACTTGGGGTCCAACATGTACGCTGTGGCATGTATGGGCTTCAGGGAGAAGTCTTCATGCTTTTTGATATATTTCAGAACTGCAGTTCCCTCTGCTTGGAGCAACAGTGAAGTGGGCAGGGCAGTACGGACTTCTCTTCTTACATCTGCAAGCAGAGTCTGAACATCAGACAGGATGGCATTGTCTCCTTCAATCCGTGCAATGGCTACTGCAATAGGTTTCAGGATTTTCAGGCTGCTTACCACTCTCTCCCAAAATACATAATCCAGACTGTGACATGGCCATTTCTTGGAAAGACTCCTAGGCTACTATTTACTAGTTAACAAAAGATAATGTATGTCATATCAAATATATTCACCCCACCCAGTATTGTAATCAAAACTTACCAGAAAGCATGTAGTCCTTAGCTCTGACAGTGTAGTATTGTGGGCTCAATAGCATTCCATTAGTGTGCAAGAGCTTGAGAAGCCGCTGTAGATGTGATGGAAGAGGGTTGCAATTCCATTGAATTATGGATAGTTTAACCAAAATATGCCACAAGACCTAGAATTGCCTTATGTGTATCCCATAAAAAAGGCTCACTGTTTGTTATAAGCTAACTTTTTTGACGAATTTAAGCAAAATTCCCCAAATTCCAGGGTTTAACTTCCCATGGAA
The DNA here is from genome assembly GCF_057628025.1 of Oncorhynchus mykiss. Classification (NCBI taxonomy): domain Eukaryota; kingdom Metazoa; phylum Chordata; class Actinopteri; order Salmoniformes; family Salmonidae; genus Oncorhynchus; species Oncorhynchus mykiss. The sequence continues at coordinate 13,530,511 of NC_143047.1, forward strand.
AACTTCCAGAACAATTCCAGGAAATGTATGGGAAAGTTTCCGACGCTTTGCAAACCTTATGTCTGTTGGAACGGTTTAAAGTTCAGTTTAAACTGTACTTTCACTATGTACACTACCGGTCAAACGTTTTAGAACACCTACTCATTCCAGGGTTTTTCTTTATTTTTTACTCTTTTCAACATTGTAGAATAATAGTCAAGACATCAAAACTATGAAATAACACATATGGAATCATGTAGAACCAAAAAAGTGTAAAACAAATCAAAATATATTTTATATTTGATTTGAGGTTCTTCAGCATGGCTACCACAGCATTCTGCATCGATATGCCATCCCATCTGGTTTGGGCTTAGTGGGACTATCATTTGTTTTTCAACAGGACAATGATCCAACACACCTCCAGGCTGTGTAAGGGCTATTTGACCAAGAAGGAGAGTGATGGAGTGCTGCATCAGATGACCTGGCCTCCACAATCCCGACCTCAAACAAATTGAGATGGTTTGGGATGAGTTGGACAGCAGAGTGAAGGAAATGGGATGAGTTAGACCGCAGAGTGAAGGAAAAGCAGCCAACAAGTGCTCAACATATGTGGGAACTCCTCTAAGACTGTTGGAAAAGCATTCCAGGTGAAGCTGGTTGAGAGAATGCAAAGAGTGTGCAAAGCTGTCATCAAGGCAAAGGGTGGCTATTTGAAGAATCTCAAATATAAAATCCATTTTGATTTGTTTAACACTTTTTGGGTTACTACATGATTACATATGTGTTATTTCATAGTTCTGATGTCTCTGATGTCTTCACTATTTGAACGGTAGTGTATGTTTATAGTATCAATAGCAGCTGACAAAGTCAATGTTGTTATGTCCAGATTTGGAGTGATACATGACATAAATGACTGTCTTGGGTGATTCCTTTTACTGTGCCAAATAATCTAAATAGCTGAAAGACATTAGCTCTTAGAAATACTGGGAACACACTATTGAAATACCCCAAACCCATTTGTTGAGTGTCACCAACGCAAACAATAACATTGAAAACCACTACTGAAAAACCTTGGTAATATATCACTAAGGACTTCCTTTAATCTGAATGCAAACAATCCTTCTCTCTGTCTATCTTGTCAACAGCTGTTGAAAAAATACCTGGTTTGCTCGCTCCAGCACACAATGAGCCTCCATTGTATCCTAAAGCCTGTCTCAACCTGAAATACCTGTTTAGATGGAGCCTGATAGCACACCTTCCTTATCCCATTTGCAAGCGCCCAGCTTGGCTGTAAGGAGGCAGCGGTATCTTGTTGAACTTTATTCAACCCCTATAAATGATCAGAGTGTATCCTAATCCAACAAAAAATGTTCACTTGAACTACAAGAACTGTGACTGTGCATGTATTTCAGTATCAAAGCTTGTAAAGTAAAAATACAGTGTGCCAACTGATATTTTTAAGCTAGTCCTCACCCTCGTTTTTTTTTAAAGTTACTCATTCATCAGCACAGTCAGAGGGATAGTTCAGTGGGGCAGTTAGCTGAACGACCCACATTCGGTGTCAACAATAACAATTAAGGTAAAGACAGGCAGGAGTCTTGGGTGTGGTTAGCTTGCTCCAGGCTAAGTGCTGGGCTGCTAGCCATTCCTCCAGGGACACTTATCAGCATGCTATCCTTGCCCTAGTCTTTGCTTACCCAGGCAATACTATGCACAAGTAACTTTTCACCTTACGCAAAGAAAAAGAGGAGTCATGAGACTGTCAAAAAGGTGATTGAGCATCGGTGCGCCACTCTCTACAGGTGATGAAGCACAAGGAAGGAAACACAGACAGACAGGGTATGGATATATTTTAGCACCTACTACCAGCATAAAATCCTTTTAGCCCTGGAATGTGGAGTCAGGTAGCATGTGTGAGGGATTTTTTTTCATCCCAATGACCCCACCCTTTCAGAAGGTAATGAGACTTTCAACAGTTTCTGCATGACACTCCACAGTGACATCACAACAGCTTTTAGAACTGGTTGAGAGTGCCTTGGGCCCCACACAATTTGCTGAAACCCCCGTGGGCCTGGAGCCCTGCAATTGAGACAGCATGGGTCCTGTCTGGGTGTAGTGTTGCAGGGGTGCCATTTCATCTCAATACTTAAGAGTGTGGAGAGGAGGGGTAGAGTCACAGACACCCTCAAGCCTGAAGCCGGGAAGCTTAATGTAGCTCTCCTGAAGACGGGAGGTCCCATCACCAGACATTCCAGGAAAACAAAAACCCAGGCACAACACAAGACAGGTCTTGTCTATCCCCAGCCCTGGCTGTTGCTCTAGACAAATCTGAACATGCTGTAAAGCTTGGGGCTGGTTAATCCGGGAAAGATAAGGATGGCTGGCTATTTAGAAACATGATTCCATAACCTAATCAGATTGTGGAGGTTATGCATGCATAAACATTTTATAGAGTTTACTTCCGTCATCATGAAGTGATTTGAGAGACTAGTCAAGGATCATATCACCTCCACCCTACCCGACACCCTAGACCCACTCCAATTCGCTTACCGCCCCAATAGGTCCACAGACGATGCAATCACAATCACACTACACACTGCCCTATCCCATCTGGACAAGTGGAATACCCATTTAAGAATGCTGTTCATCGATTATAGCTCAGCATTTAACACCATATTAGCCTCCAAACTCGTCATTAAGCTCGAGACCCTGGGTCTTGACCCCGCCCTGTGCAACTGGGTCCTGGACTTTCTGACGGGCCGCCCCAGGTGGTAAGGGTAGGAAACAACATCTCCCCCCGCTGATCCTCAACACTGGGGCCCCACAAGGGTGCATTCTCAGCCCTCTCCTGTACTCCCTGTTCACCCACGACTGCGTGGCTATGTACGCCTCCAACTCAATCATCAAGTTTGCAGATGACACTACAGTGGTAGGCTTGATTACCAAAACGAAGAGACAGCCTACAGGGAGGAGGTGAGGGCCCTCGGAGTGTGGTGTCAGGAAAATAACCTCACACCGAACGTCAACAAAACAAAGGAGATGATTGTGGACTTCAGGAAACAGCAGAGGGAGCATCCCCCTATCCACATCAACGGGACAGTAGTGGAGAAGGTGGAAGGTTTTAAGTTCCTCGCCGTACACATCACAGACAAACTGAAATGGTCCACCCACACAGATAGCGTTGTGAAGACGGCGCAGCAGCGCCTCTTCAACCTCAGGAGGCTGAAGAAATTTGGCTTGGCACCAAAAATACACAAACTTTTACAGATGCACAATCGAGAGCATCCTGTCGGGCTGTATCACCGCCTGGTTCGGCAACTGCTCCGCCCACAACCGTAAGGCTCTCCAGAGGGTAGTGAGGTCTGCACAACGCATCACCAGGGGCAAACTACCTGCCCTCCAGGACACCTACACCCCCCGATGTCACAGGAAGGCCAAAAAGATCATCAAGGACAACAACCACCCAAGCCACTGCCTGTTCACCCCGCTATCATCCAGAAGGTGAGGTCAGTACAGGTGCATCAAAGCTGGGACCGAGAGACTGAAAAACAGCTTCTATCTCAAGGCCATCAGACTGTTAAACAGCCATCACTAACATTGAGTGGCTGCTGCCAACATACTGACTCAAATCTCGGGCCACTTTAATAATAAAAAATGTAATGTAATAAATGTATCACTAGTCACTTTAAACAATGCCACTTTATTTAATGTTTACATACCCTACATTACTCATCTCATATGTATATACTGTACTCTATACCATCTACTGCATCTTGCCTATGCCGTTCGGCCATCTCTCATCCATATATTTATATGTACATATTCTTATTAATTCCTTTACAATTGTGTGTATAAGATAGTTGTTGCGAGATTGTTAGATTACTTGTTAGATATTACTGCACGGTCGGAACTAGAAGCACAAGCATTTTGCTACACTCGCATTAGCATCTGCTAACTATTTGTATGTGACCAATAAAATTGGATTTAATTTGATTTGAAAAGCCTCACTCCGCATTGATGGGCTTTTAAGGGCCGATGGTGTCGAGAGGAAGTCACTTACTGGACAATGGAGGGATATTGGCTGATCACAGCATTTAAATTGATGTCCACTGACTACTTTAGGGCAATGGGTGAGATCATTAGGAATGTACAGTATACAATTACCAGAGTACTGCATATAGGCCTACACTGAAAAAGTGTCATATCTCCAAAGAGCATTTCCCTTCAATCTTGATCCCTTGATCTTTGTGGGAGGGATTTAATAAGGATCTTGTCATGCTAGATCTTTGATGTGAATGAGCACAGAGACGAATGAGTGTGCTGGCTGCTACTGTGGAGACTAAATACAGGAAGAGTAGGTGTAATACAGAACCAGGTCACTTCTTTGAACATATAACTTACCCCTCCCCCACCGCCTCACCTTATTAACTGCTGTCACCCAACAGGCTCTATCAGCCCTCTTTCAAAAACCACAAAACACAACAGCAACATATATAATTCATGATCAACACACTGTAGCTAGTTTGCTCTCTAGTTGGTCAAACTTGGCGGATGTGGATAACAAATGCTTAAAACTTTATTGTTGTATTAAGCCTAAGTGCCAAACATATCCCATTAGACGGAAGACAATCGTTAAAGATAGATGTACTATAATAAGCAAATGCTTTAATCGGGAGATGTACAAGTCTTTGCTAATTACAATGCTTTAAAAATGATTTCCTGAACGTTTTGCGTAGGTTTCAGCCTCTATCATTTCAATAGGGACAGTAAGGTCGAAACCATTTACATTCTTTACACATTGGTAAATAAATGACAGACTGCCCCTATAACCAACCAGCCTTGACAGAACCCTTCATGAGAAATCAGCTAGACTTGTTGAAACCATTACGCATCTGCGGAAAAACCCTGTTCCATTCCTTCCTTTGATTCTTTAAACTCATATGTAGAATAAGGGAGACAACGTTCTTCTGGAAAATCTGAAACAGTAAACTGTTTTCAATTAATAATTCAAGCTTCTTACAATTGTCATTCATGATTTTATACTCCTAAGGATTTTAAACAAAGTTACTATGTGACTTTTGCTTCAGTACTTAACCATTATACAATGTCTCTGTCAGGATAGAATTCCCCAGAGATTTCCTGTTAACAATATGACCACATTAACAAGTCAGGGCACAGTCAGTCTCCCAGCCATACAGAGTCAAATAAACCAATGAGATCCTGAACGTCAGACTGTGTAACAGCATTAGTTCATCAGTTCAATTGCAGTCTAAATGCAAAATTAATACATAAAACGTATTATCTTGTTAAAATATAGTCTACACTTTCACTCCTGTGAGACCATCTGAAGGGAATCTGTGAACTTTGCATTCAAAATGGATGGCCAATCCAAATTAAGAGGAACATTAAAGTCCAATGTACTGGTGATGATGATATAATGAGCATTCACTGACACACATGCAGTACTGAGTCTGGGAACTCTCTCCTAGAGCATCCTCACAGTCACGTGTTATATCACAGTTTACTTTACCACACTCACTGGAGTATTTGTCCTTTGGGGTTAATATACAAGCACAGATAGGCACACAACCAAATAATCATTAACAAGATTCCCGTTGCCTCCTTTCCCCTTGGACTAAAGAGTTGGGAGTCTTCCTCCTAATTAGCACAAAGTCAAGTCCAGCTAGGGAGTGTAGTTCTGGAGAATCAGTTATACATTCCGGCATAGATAAGGAAAACTGAAGTAAATACTGTCCTTCAGTGGAGGCGAAAACATGGTAACATTTACAAGGACGTCTCATATGAGACGTGAGTCTCACACAATGGATAAAAAAGTGTATGATACGTCTATCTAGGACTGCAGTAGCAAATTACCCTGTAGTGTGTTAATGTATTCATTATGAGCAAGAAGTTCAAATGATTTGTGATGTTCCGAGTCAGAAATGGGATGTAAAGCCTAAAAATATATTCCATCAAACAATACGCCACAGTATCTATCTGCTGGGTCATGAAGTGAGGCATGTGATTAAGTCAGCTGTTAGATATGGACTACATACCATGTCATTTCTGATTGGCCACCACTGTTCATACTTACAAAAACAGACACGATTTGACTTATCATACAATACCAGCTGCTGTTTATTCAGTGGATCTATACAACACAAAGAAGGGAACTGGAAGAGAGAAGATAAGATCATAAAATTGCTTCTCACCATTTCCTACTTTCATGTCAAGTGACTGTGGAGCTGTGAGCATCAGATGATTTCTAAATAGAGGTTCTGATAACTGTCAAATGGTTTGAGTGGAGACAACTGGATTATATTTCATATGGTGTCATTTCCTCTTTTAACACCACTTTGTGTGAGGATAATTTCCTATCCCGAAACATCACAAACTGCTCAATATTACTTATAAAGCAAGTATAAAGCAATGCATTACTTGTCAATTGAATTATGGGACCTACCGAGGTCTAGTCAGTGAGACTTACAAAACATGGCGGAAATAGAAACACAAAAAAACGACATGGGGTAAAGAGATATTTAGATGTCAAAATACATTAACTAATCATCTGAAGCGCTCTAATATAGAGCGCGAATTTATCACATTCGCACACGCCAATCTAAATTCTGCTGCTAACGTTACTGTCTTGCTTTGCAGTTATCTAGTCAGGAATTATAGCTAGTATAATAGTTAATAAGAATAAGAATAGTAGAGCACATTATTCAAGCAAGTGGTAAGTGAATTTCAAACCAAAACAATATTTTCCACATTATCCATTGTTGTCAGACTTGATTGTAACTTTTTACAGGGTAAATGCTAGTAGTTAGCAAGCTAACGTTTGTTGCCCCATGGCAAATGGGCCAGGTCCACAGGTTAGCTAGCTAGTAGCTCAACTACAGCATGCTTCTGACCTTTTCAAAACAGTTGTCGGAAATGTAATGGTAGCGTCAATTCACTCAAGCAACTTGTTGGATTGCAGCTTTCTGTAGGCTATTTAGCATCATTATGCCGCGCACATTACCAACTCACCGATGGCATGCAAAAGATCGTGGCTAGCTAACGTTAGCTCGTTTGAAAAACATGCTCTCATGTCCAAATACATCGTTTTTAACGGCCTCAGACATTCGTAGTTTGACTCTTTGTGATATCACTCAACATTTATTGAGAATAAAATGGAAAATCACTTACAGTGTTGTTGTTTTAGTGAAGACTATTCAGGAAGGTTAACATCCAGTTTGGCTTTGATATTTGAACTTTCGGCGCCATTGAAAACAGCAGCAGTTCAATTGCAGTCAGTAGTTTTGTGCATAGGTTTTGTGCCTATACTTACTTATGCCATTGGCAATCATGGATAAATAGGGGAGGGACTGCTAAAACCAATTTGGAGCTTATGATTATGCTAGCTAGCAATGTATACCAATATTGTGAATCATGAGTAGAAGCCTTAAAAGTGAAGGAAGTGATGTTTGGATGTGGGTCACAAGCTGATTACATTTGAAACTCATGATCCACAATATTATCTGTACTCGTAAGGTCACTGACTGAATGGATAAATAAATATCTTGCATGTCATAGTTTCCCTTCCCTTTGGAACCCTCAAGCACTTTTATTTTCTCCAACAGGCCAGTCTCTCCATATCTTAATAATTTAATTGCTATTATATAGGTTACTTACTACCAAAGGCTAGGTCTATAGGACGTATTTAGTTCTACAAGGTGACACCATAGACTTATGAGTCAACTCACGTCATTCAACCATTGCTTCACAAGGCTGCTGGGAATCCAAAGCAAGCAGGGTCTGTAATGTTGATCTGCCACCATGTCTAGGGTGAGGATGATGGAGATGTGATAAAGAGGATGCATGGAGGACTTCCTGCTGCAATTTTTCCTGTATTTGTAGCCAATCAGGTCCACAGAAAACCTCAGGTAGCGGAGTAAAGCCCATCTACAATACATAATTTTTGTACTGATATGTTATGCTGACTGGAGATGTTTAGGCTACTCATTGTGATTATGTTTAGCTCAGTTGTGAAGGGCAGCCATGTAAACTACAGCAGTATGAGCGTTGAGGAGTAAAAGTGAGCTCAACATAAATAGTATTTAAGTACTATAATGGTTTTATGAAATTGGGTTGTATTTAATAAAGTGTCTCGTTCCCCAACTGGACAGGCTTTGGGATCATGCAGTCTGTGGTCAAACTAGCAAAATGAATCTTTCCTTTGAGAGAAGTGGTAGTGGTAGGATAGCACAGGGTCTCTCACATTGACACACAGACTTTACTACAAGCTGAGGAAACATATGGTGAAGAATATCTACAGCATTTATTTCGACTAGGCTAAATGGAGTAATGGTATATGTTTGTTTTTTTTACCATGATTAATATATATGTATTTATCAGTCATTTGTTAAAATGTAAAGTTTATTTTGACAAATTATAGCTTTTGACAAATATAGACAACTCTTGCTGACTGTGTTTGGTTTGAAACTATTTTGATCATGAAATGGAATGACTGACATCCGTGTTAAATCCTGAACCCACTCTTCCTCATCAGTGCTTCTCCTCTCGATCGGAATTCTCAAATTATTGTGAAATAATTTGGCACATAGGACCCTGCTGTGGGTTTCTGGATTATGACAATTTACCTGTGTTTCATAGGTGCGGGTATAAGGAGGCGTTCTCCTCCATGACCATACTTGGAGCGAGCGTATGGGCGAGGTCACCTGCCTGCACACGGCACTCACCAGAAACTACCTGCTGAAACTCATTCCTCCAATTTAACCGACAATCAAGAAAGCACACATTTGAACAAGAGAGACTTTTCCCCATCTACGCGTAAACTGATTACTTTTTTTTTTACTGTTGGTGGAACGACTATTCTGAAAATATTCAAAACAAATGGGTGCCTTTTGGTTCGTGGAGTTGGGGGTATTAACATTGTTTCTCCAGGTAAGATTTTTTGTTGTTTCTACTCTGAAAGTAACATGCAATGTAGGCTACGCCATTTACCTGGGAACACTAACTTACAGATACTGATTCAGCCTAGCGTTACTGGTCTTATTTAACTGATACATTTTTCATGATTTGTTGGGTATATTTGTTTTAGCCAGCGTTGGTAGATTATTTAATTAGCGTTACCAGGTTAACGCACCCGGATATTTGTTTTGTATTATTCTTAGCTTTTATTTATTTATACTTGTGCCCCATTTCGCAGTAGGGTGCTGTGGTATTTGTAGAAGGTCAACAACAATAGTAATGAGTGGTAATTATGATAGTATTATAGCATTTCTAAGGTAATCTGGTGAATATTGATTTCATGACCTTGTGTAGTTGATTTTATAAATAATACAACTGAAGTTATTTGCTTTTTCCTTTTTGTAAGGCATTCAATCCAGGGTCGTCGGAGGAGTCAAAATGTCTACCGGGTTTCAATTCAGAAATGTACATTTTCAAAGTAGAAAGAAATCACTTACAAAGTGGCCGGAGACTAGGAAAAGGTAAGCACTAACTAACTTAATGGTAGCTTAAACGCTCTTAGCATATGACTGAGCAGAACATGTATAACGCCGTGTTCAAAACAACTGGGAACTCGGGGGAAAAATGAGCTCCGACTGAAAGAAACATTTTGAACTGTCATCCAACAAAGAATTCCAACTCGGGTCTCTTTCAAGAGCTCAGACCTGAAGATCAATGGCGTCGTGATTTGACCGGTATTTTTTTCCCGAGTTGCAGTTTTGAATGCTGCATAAGGCCAACAATTTTTTTTTTTTTAAATGGGTGTCATCACTTCAGATTACATTTTAGTTTCTGCTTTGAATATTTCAGTACGCATTGATAAATGTTTATCCATTGTTCAATTGGAAGTATTTTGTGTTTCAAGATTTGGGTTTGTCTCCCCTGATTCCTAATCAAACTGCCACCGTTCTACATTGTACAGACAAACCATTACTTTGCAAATATGGCATGGCACTGACCTTCCCCTGTTTTGTCAGTGTTAGTTTGTTTACGATAGCATTGTGGTGTGTTGTCTGTCTAGAATTGGGACTAATGGAGGGATTTTTCACACCTTTGCTTTGCTAAGAAAACAACGTGTCGCTCTCAATTGTGTGACCAATTTAGTAGGCTAGATTTGCATTATGGCTTTTAATTATGTTTTCATCAAGCTGTGACCTAATTGAAGGCTGTTTTTGTAAAACGGTTCACGAGACCGGGTGAACTAACTGATGAGATGCTACATCTCTGGTAGTTTAACTGGGTGTGTAGGCACAAGTTCTGATCAGTAGAGTAAAACTGGTTAGACTTCCTGGAACAACCATTAGGCTGGCCTAGATTCCTCTGAGTGACTTCTGACATTGATTGTCATTCACGTCAACGGACAGCATATGCGTTATTCATTTGTAATATCAATAGGAAATGAGAAATCCCTTTGTGTAGCAACTTTTTTCCCATGATCATGTTCCATGATTAGTACCCAATATTACAGTAATAAGGAGGTATTCTTAGTCATTGCTTTACAACTATTCCTCCCTTTGGGATATGTTACGGGAAGACCTCTACCGACTCTCAGTATAATCTACACTTGTCTCTTATGATACAGAAAGTTTGGTACTTTCATCTACATGTTGTGACAAGGTCAGGAATCCATTCTAGTTTAACTCCTAACCCGTAAGATTGACGTCAGTGTCTTGCTATTGTTGGGCAATATTATGCTGGGTATAGCTAGGCCTGTGGAGATCATGAAATTGTCAGGCGGAAATGCTGGTTTCAATGGCGTATGAGGAAGTCTATATAGAATAATTGCCTCCACGTTTCTAAGGTGGAATTTTGGCGAGGCTGCTTTGAAGCAAGGTAAGACATGCCCCATAATATGCAGTAAAATGTTCGGGTTTCAAACATCAGTATTAAAATGCATAGGCCTACAGCCTCCAGCTCATATTGCAAAGTGGTTGAGACGTGATAGCCTGCCTACCTTTTCTATACACTCGGCTGCAAAGGCAATAGAAAGCTGGGATCCTCTTATTAATCGTAGCCACCAAAACCATGTTTTTATCACACAATTGCATTTATAATTGTTGCGCAGTGACTCTAGCAGCATCCAGCTGTATTGCTGTCTGACAGGTTATATTTCCTCAAACTAGGCTCTATGCTGTGCATGTGTGATAAATAAGATGCATGACGACTAATGAAATAGAAACATCAGCAACAATTTACACTGAACAGAATAGAAATGCAACATGTAACAATTTCAAAGATTTTACAGTTCATATTAGGAAATCAGTCAAAATAAATTAATTAATTAGGGGCTCCCGAGTGGCACAGCGGTTTAGGGCACTGCAACTCAGTGCTAGAGGAGTCACTATAGACCCTGGTTCGATTCCAGGCTGTATCACAACCGGAAGTCCCATTGGGAAGCGCACAATTGACCCAGAATCGTCCGGATTAGGGTTTGGCCTGGGGTAGGCCTTCATTGTAAATAAGAATTTGTTTTTAACTGACTCGCCTAGTTAAATTTAAAAAATTGTCCCTAATCTATGGATCTCAGATATGCATCTGGTCACAGATACCTAAGAAGGTAGGGGCGTGGATCAGAAAACCAGTCAGTATCTAGTGTGACCATTTGTGTCATGCAGCGCGTGACCTCTCCTTCACATAGAGATGATCAGGCTGTTGATTGTGGCCTTTGGAATGTTGTCCCACTCTTCTTCAATGGCTGTGCGATATTGGCGGGAACTGGAACAAGCTGTTGGACACCTCGACCCAGAGCATCCCATACATGTTCAATGGGTGACATGTCTGAGTATGTTGGCCATCGAAGAACTGGGACATTTTCAGCTTTCAGGAATTGTGTACAGATCCTTGGGACATGGGGTCGTGCGTTATCATGCTGAAACATGAGGTGATGGCGGCGGATGAATGATGCGACAATGGGCTTCAGGATCTTGTCACAGTATCTCTGTGCCTTCAAATTTCCATTGATAAAATGCAATTGTTTGTTGTCCGTAGCTTATGCCTACCCATACATAACCCCACCGCCACCATGGGGCACTCTGTTCACAATGTTGAACTGAACTGCTCGTCCACATGATGCCATACACACGGCCTGGTACAGTTGAAACCGGGATACATCCGTGAAGAGAACACTTCTCCAGCGTGACAGTGGCCATCGAAGGTGAGCATTTGTCCACTGAAGTCTGTTACAATGCGAACTGCAGTCAGGTCAAGACCCCAGTGAGGGCCATGAGCACACAGATGCGCTTCTCTTTTTGAATTTGTATTTTTTACTTTCTCGAAATAATTACCCCCCAAAAATTTATACTTACATTTTTTTAAACAAAAAATCAACTTTCCCCCCCTCTTTTTCCCCAATTTTGTGGTATCCAATTGGTAGTTAGTCTTGTCTCATTGCTGCAATTCCCGTACGGATTCGGGGGAGGCGATTGTCTACGGAAACACAACCCAACCAAGCCGGACTGCTTCTTGACACAGTGCCCACTTAACCCAGAAATCAGCCGCACCAATGTGTCGGAGGAAACGCCATACACCTGGCGACCGTGTCAGTGTGCACTGCGCCCAGCCTACCACAGGAGTCACTAGTGCGCGATTGAACAAGGACATCCCTGCCGGCCAAACCCTCCCCTAACCCGGGCGACGCTGGGCCAATTGTGTGCTGCCTCATGGGTCTCCCGGTTGTGGCCGGCTGCAACAGAGCGTGGACTCGAACCAGGATCTCTAGTGGCATAGCTAGCAACTACTACGCAGTGCCTCAGACCACTGTGCTACTTTGAAGGCTAGATGAGCTTTTCTGAGATGGTTTCTGACAGTTTGTGCAGAAATTCTTCAGTTGTGCAAACCCACAGTTTCATCAACTATCCTGGTGGCTGGTCTCAAGACGATCCCGCAGATGAAGAAGCCGGATGTGGCGGTCATGGGCTGGCATGGTTACACGTGGTCTGTGGTTGTGAAGCAAGTTAGTCGTACTGCCAAATTCTCTAAAATTATATTGGAGGTGGCTTATGGTCAAGAAATTAATGTTCAATTCACTGCCAACAGCTCTGGTGGACATTCTTCCAGTCAGCATGCCAATTGCACACTCTCAACTTGAGACATCTGTGGCATTGGGTTGTTACACAATGTCACATTTTAGTGTACTTCTATTGTCCCCAGCACAAGGTGCACCTGTGTAATGATCATGCTGATTAATCCACTTCTTGATATGCCACACCTGTCAGGTGGATGGATTATCTTGGCAAAGGAGAATTCCTCACTAACAGGGATATAAACAAATGTGTGTGGAATTTGAGGGAAATTAGATTTTTGTGTCTATGTAAAATTTCTGGACTCTTTTATTTCAGCTCATGAAACCAATACTTTAGCCGTTGCTTTTAATATTTTTGTTCAGTATAATTCCTCTAAATTATACAAGTTAAGCATGACCAGTCAAATTTATTTCAAGTGGCTAACAATAACAGTAGCCGTTAACATCCCTAGCGCCTTTGGAACATATACATTTTTAAAGTGTAATAAATCTATTTAATACACATCACAATAAATCCATGATTTTATTTTAGGCATTATGAAGAAAATGTATTTCAGAAGAACAGAATAAGTCAGCCTACGGTAACGTTATCTGACTATGCGCCATGCCATTATAGGCTGTAGGCTAGTTAATTTAGCGGAGAAGATATGCTTAAGTCCCATGTCCCGAATACACTCACCTGCTACAGACAGTCATGGGGCTGTGGCTTGCTATATAAAACAGGCATACGGGCATTGAGGCATTACTGTTCGATTGGACGTTAGAAAAGGCAAAACTAGTAACCTAAGCGACTGAGCATGGTAGGATTGTCGGTGCCAGGTACGCCGTATCTCAGAAGCGGCCACCCTCCTGTGCTTTTCACACACGTGTTTACGAGATTAGTGCGAAAAACATCAGTCAGCTGCAGTCCTGTGGGTCAAACAGTTCGTTGATGAGAGGGGTCGAAAGAGAGTTTGCACCGTTCTTGACAAACAGGCGGGCCACAACCATGGAACATGACAGAGTTCAGATTACTTGCGTGGCCTGCACAGTCCCCAGACCTCAACCCAATAGAACATCTTTGGGATGAGATGGAACGGGCTGCTGGCAGCATGAATATACTTCCGTCCAATCTGCAGCACCTGCGTGATGCCATTGCGTCAGTATGGACCAACATCCCTGTGGAATGTTTCCGACACCTTGTAGAATGCCCCAAACAATTCAGGCTGTTTTGGAGGAAAATGGGGTCCGCCTGTAAAATGCAAGATTAATTTCAAGCAAAACATTAAGAAATGTAGCTGGCTGCATTCTTTCTGTGATGCATTTGAAATATATGATGGCAGTGCATTGTTTTTGCCCAAAAGTCCTTGCTTCTTCATTGTAAGCTTATTTACTTACAGTGGGGCAAAAAAGTATTTAGTCAGCCACCAATTGTGCAAGTTCTCCCACTTAAAAAGATGAGAGGCCTGTAATTTTCATCATAGGTACACTTCAACTATGACAGACAAAATGAGAAAAAAAAATCCAGAAAATCACATTGTAGGATTTTTAATGAATTTATTTGCAAATTATGGTGGAAAATAAGTATTTGGTCACCTACAAACAAGCAAGTTTTCTGGCTCTCACAGACCTGTAACTTCTTCTTTAAGAGGCTCCTCTGTCCTCCACTCGTTACCTGTATTAATGGCACCTGTTTGAACTTGTTATCAGTATAAAAGACACCTGTCCACAACCTCAAACAGTCACACTCCAAACTCCACTATGGCCAAGACCAAAGAGCTGTCAAAGGACACCAGAAACAAAATTGTAGACCTGCACCAGGCTGGGAATACTGAATCTGCAATCGGTAAGCAGCTTGGTTTGAAGAAATCAACTGTGGGAGCAATTATTAGGAAATGGAAGACATACAAAACCACTGATAAGCTCCCTCGATCTGGGGCTCCACGCAAGATCTCACCCCGTGGGATCAAAATGATCACAAGAACGGTGAGCAAAAATCCCAGAACCACACGGGGGAACCTAGTGAATGACCGGCAGAGAGCTGGGACCAAAGTAACAAAGCCTACCATCAGTAACACACTACGCCGCCAGGGACTCAAATCCTGCAGTGCCAGACGTGTCCCCCTGCCTAAGCCAGTACATGTCCAGGCCTGTCTGAAGTTTGCTAGAGAGCATTTGGATGATCCAGAAGAAGATTGGGAGAATGTTATATGGTCAGATGAAATCAAAATAAAACTTTTTGGTAATATCTCAACTCGTTGTGTTTGGAGGACAAAGAATGCTGAGTTGCATCCAAAGAACACCAAACCTACTGTGAAGCATGGGGGTGGAAACATCATGCTTTGGGGCTGTTTTTCTGCAAAGGGACCAGGACGACTGATCCGTGTAAAGGAAAGAATGAATGGGGCCATGTATCGTGAGATTTTGAGTGAAAACCTCCTTCCATCAGCAAGGGCATTGAAGATGAAACGTGTCTGGGTCTTTCAGCATGACAATGATCCCAAACACACCGCCCAGGCAACGAAGGAGTGGCTTCTTAAGAAGCATTTCAAGGTCCTGGAGTGGCCTAGCCAGTCTCGAGATCTCAACGCCATAGAACATCTTTTGGAGGGAGTTGAAAGTCTGTGTTGCCCAGCAACAGCCCCAAAACATCACTGCTCTAGAGGAGATCTGCATGGAGGAATGGGCCAAAATACCAGCAACAGTGTGTGAAAACCTTGTGAAGACTTACAGAAAACATTTGACTTCTGTCATTGCCAACAAAGGGTGTATAACAAAGTATTGAGAAACTTTTGTTATTGATCAAATACTTATTTTCCACCATTTGCAAATAAATTCATTAAAAATCCTACAATGTGATTTTCTGGAGGTTTTTTTTTTTCTCATTTTGTCTGTCATAGTTGAAGTGTACCTATGATGAAAATTACAGGCCTCATCTTTTTAAGTGGGAGAACTTGCACAATTGGTGGCTGACTAAATACTTGTTTGCCCCACTGTATATGGCTGCTAGCCAAATAGTGTTGCACTTCTGTCATCTGTTCAAAATGAAGCAATTGTCTCGTGACACTTTTGAATGAAAACTATAGTTGCACGCCCCATGCTCAGTCTATTGGAGCAAAAAACATGACTTTCAATATAAAACGCAGGTGAAATGGATAAAAACAGTTTGTTTTGATGGTCTGAGTTTTGAAAATGCAAGTTTCTGAAATCTAAAGTGACCCCTGATGCGACTATAGGCTATTCATTATTTGAAAAAGTTGCAGGCTGCACACACGTTGTTCTCTCAAGTGATCATATTTTCACCCATCAGACTCTTCTCAATGTAATATTGTCTTTACTAATATGTACAATTAGTTTTAATTTAGAATGGTTTATCAAATTGGCAGGGGGAAAAAATACATGTCATCCGTATGCACTAGAAATGCGACTGGAGCGTTGAGTCATGATAATCTCCACTTAGCCCCCTCCTGTACTTCCTGTTCCCCCATGACTGTGGCCACACGTCTCCAACAGCAGAATCGAGTTTGCAGACGACAACAGTGTTAGGCCTGATTTACCAACAATGACGAGACAGCCAGTTGTAAAACAAATGTTTTTGTGACAGGTGGCCTGATTATTTATTGCTCTGCACTTTACCACCTACAGCTTTCTTTAATTTGTTCAAGACTGTTGACAACTGCCTTCTGGCCTAAAGAGTGGTAGTTGCTGTACCTCTACCTACCTGATTCTCTAGTACCTAACTATCAACAGGATAAGCAGAAGTGTGTGTACTGGGGCATACTACAATTCAGTTTTACTTCTCAACCCCACCTTTCTTGTTTTTGTGTAATTAGAGTTTCTGCATAACATCTAGCTAGTTCATTAGGGTTCTAAACAGATATGTTTTATGGGCAGTCTAGGCCTAAATGAAAACTACAGAAAGATGTGAGGGGAAAAACAGAATTGTAGGTCCTTAAATACTATTTTGTTAACATAATAGGGGCATAATGAGCCACTCACACCTGAGTGACTCAGACCTCTTTTGTAGAGCTAGGTCTATGCCTCAGGATGTTTAGAAGTAGTAATGTGAAACCAGGGGCTGCTGCCCACCTGTCCTTGAGTCTTAACCCAGGGCCTGTCAACTCTGCTCTTTCTCTGTCCACACAGGATGATTATGGTAGACCACTTGTATACAATGACAGCTTCATCTCTACCTGGTACATTGTATATTGTTCTAAGTTGCACAGTACTAGTTATACATGTAATGTTAGTTACATGAGGATATCGGTCAATTGACTCCTTTGCAAGTCAGACATGTTGGAGATTTTTACATTATGCAGGGCTTATTATTTGTACAATGTCTTTGCTGCAGATCAGAATTGTGCTCATGAGGTGATTTAGGCCTAGCTTGGTTTTTTTTAGAAGGCCATTTACTGCTTTGTTACTATGAACAGTATTCCATTCATAAACTGCCACTAGACTCACTCAGTAAGTTTATCTAGAAAGTACTGATGGAGTACTGTTATGAATTTGAGATTAAAGCAACAGTGCTTAATATGCTCCTATTGTTGAATCGTTACTTTTTAGGCCCACATACGAATTATGGTTGTGATATTTTTAAAATGATATCTTCTGGCCACCTTTTCAGTGGTTTTTGATGACTGCACCAGCCGCACCAGCTTTCTCTTTCACTCCGAGGATTCACGCTTCAAAGTAGATGGCGACGGGACGCTGAAACTGAAGAGAGGGCTGACTCTGCATAATGGACATAAGGAGTTCTATGTCTCTACCCAGTCCATGGGCAAGAAGATCAAGGTTCCAGTCAGAGTGCTGCATGAGGCCAGACACGGCCACCACCATCACCATGAGATGACCACCCAGCCCCAGGTATATGATTGGTCAAATTAATATTGACTATGCTGTCCTCTAGTGGATAGATGGACATTGAAACTGATATTTATTTATATTTTTTTCCGGGTCAATTGATGACATTTGCTGGCGGTTTTTGTAAAAAATCTTAGTTTTATTTAAGTGCCTGTAAACCATAGACTTGATATTTCATGGTTTTTGTTTAAATTCCACAGCCCGGGTCAAGTCTGTCTCTACCTGTTCTGAACTTCCCCAAGTCTTCAGGAGGTCTGAAAAGAAGGAAGAGGGACTGGGTCATTCCTCCCATCAACTTCCCAGAGAATGGCAGAGGCCCCTTCCCAGAACATATGGTGCAGGTAAGTGTCTTGTAGTTTAAGGCTTGTTCTTACATTACTCCAATATCAGTGTTGGACATTTTGTAATTAACGTGAACATTATCATCCTTGTAAACCAGATCAGGTCCAACAATGATAAAGAGGTGAAGATCCTGTACAGCATCACTGGTCCTGGGGCTGACCAACCTCCTGTGGGACTCTTCACTGTGGACAAAAACTCGGGGTTTCTCTATGTGACCCAGCCTTTGGACAGGGAGAAAAAAGACAAATACATTGTGCGGTTTGTTTCCTAATTTTCTTCCCTTGACTTAATTGAAAACGGATTTATATGTAGTTTTAAAACTGTGTTACTCCTCTCTGTAGCTCCTAGCCCATGCTGTTGCAGTGGGTGCAGGTAAGGCTGAGGCACCCATGGAGATCATTGTGAAAGTCATCGATATGAATGACAACAAACCTGCATTTACCCAAGATCCATTTATGGGAACAGTTCCTGAAGCATCAAAACCAGGTATGTTCACACACACTCAGTATTTATGATGCTAACCATGTTTTTTTAAAGGAGAATTATGATAGGACGATTCAGATTTTTTCTTCACTCTGTTCAGGTGATGAGGTCATGCAAGTAACGGCCACTGATGCTGATGAGGAGGGCTCTGCCAATTCTGATGTCAGATACACCATTCTCAGTCAGGAGCCTCCACTACCAAGCCCTAACATGTTTGTCATCAACCCTGTGACCGGAATGATTCGGGTTAATGCACCTGGGTTGGACAGAGAGGTTGGTCTCTTTTCAAATCGGTAGTCTTGTTGATCATTTATTCATTGTGTACATTCTACATGCATTACGTTTATGATTTAGTTTACTACTTAATTTGTTTCAGAATATTCTTAAGTATACTTTGCAAATCCAAGCTGCCGATCTGGAGGGAAATGGCCTTACCAGCTTTGGCAAAGCCATCATTACAGTAACGGACAGCAATGACAATGCGCCACAGTTTGTGACGCCTTCGGTAAGCACATTTGTGAAGACAACATTTCAAATTGAAGCCTTAAAACCGTGTTAACGCATAATGGAATTGCCCTTTGTTGCTTTATAATCATGCTTCTCTCCTTTGCAGTACACCGTGTCAGTCCCAGAGAATAAAGTGGATGCCTTGGTGGTGAAAATGCCAGTGACTGATGGGGATGATCCTCACTCCTCTGCCTGGGCCACCACCTACAAGATAGTTGACGGGGACCCTCAAGGCCTTTTCAATGTGAGCACAGGCCCTAGCAAGCTGGAAGGCATCATCACGACAGCGAAGGTATGTTGAAATCCTCTCCTTTAGATGTATTTGAGCTGCTACTTTGGAGGTGTAGCAGAAGCAGCCTGTCACTAGCTTTTTAGCTTCTACTCTAGAATGGTATCCTGTAGGAAGCAATTTGCACTCCCCTTAGTAATTTATTTGGACAGTGAAGCTGAAATTTAATTTGGCTCTATACATTTTTTTTATTTGAGATTCAATGTTTCATATGAGGCGACAGTACACTATCACTCTTTTTTGAGAGTATTTTCATACATATCGCCCCCGCAGGAGGCCTTTTGCCTTTGGTAGGCCATCATGGTAAATAAGAATTTGTGCTTAACTGTCTTGCCTAGTTAAATACATTTTTTAATTTTTTTTTAAATACAGTTTAGAAATTAAAGTACTTTGTTTCTAGTCCCCCTATTTTGAAGGTGTCTTAAGTATTTGGACAAATTCACTAATGACAGAAACATTATATTAAGCAGCACATTCATGAGAGGCTTAAAATCCAATTACAATACAAAAGTAGTGTGAAATGCACAACCATCGACGAGAGGATGATTTAAGGTCTACATGTACACTACAAGCAACGTGCGTATCGCTCTCATGCAGCAATGTTTGCAAACACAAAAATGTGTCTGTAAATAATGTATTGTCATTTTGGAGTCTCTTTTTTTTATTGTAAATAAGAATGTTTCTAAACACCTACATTCATGTGGATGCCACCATTTATTATGGATAATCATGAATGACTCTTGAATCACGATGAGTGAGTTCGAGGGATAAGTATCATACCCCCAAAAAATGTTTATTGGTAATGGTGAGAGGTTGGCATGTTTTGGGGGTATGATCTTTCTCACTACTCATTATTCACGATTCCTTCAGGATTATCCATAATCATGGTAGCATCCACATCAATGTAAAAATGCTTCAGAAATATATTCTTATTTCCAGTAAGTGATTCTTATTTACCATTAATTTCTATTGGGCACAACAATCTGAAAACAAATTGAAAATGCGTCCAGGAAGTTTGTAGCCGCAACCTTGATGTAGTCATTGCGTGCTAGGAATATGAAACCAAATACTAAACTTGACTACTTTTAATACACTGTGAATTTGTCCAAATACCTATGACTCTTTCAAATGGGGGTGACTAGATGCATAAAGTGCTTTTATTTATAAATGGATATTTATGAAAATACCTGTTATGTACTGTTGCTTCATATGAAACATCTTATCTAAAATGCTGGAGTATAGAGCCAAATTAAGTTCGGCCTACACTGTCCAAATAAATATGTAGGGGAGTGTATGCTTGTAGATATAAACACCATTATCCTGATTCTATAATGTCTGAAGGATTCCTATTCTGATGGGCTTTTCTGTTCTTTCATCACAGCCGCTTGACTTTGAGAAGAACAACAAGTACACTCTGCTGGTCACTGTGCAGAATGAAGTCCCATTTGCCGTCCCCCTGCCCACCTCCACTGCTACTGTTATAGTGAATGTGGAGGATGTGAATGAAGCTCCAGTCTTCAGTCCAGTGGAGAAGATGATCAAAAAACCTGAGGACCTCCCTATTGACAGTGACCTGGTTCTGTACACCGCCACAGACCCAGACACTGCAAGGAATCAGAAAGTCACGTAAGATTAGAACTTCATTTACAATTTATTATATTTTTTTGTAAGATTTGAAGAGGATAATTTTTTGACAACTCAACAGGTTGTAAGCAATGCATATATTAATTTTTGTACATTTACTACACAGATACAAGATACGCAATGATCTTGCTGGATGGCTCAGTATCGACAAAGACACTGGGATGATCAAAGTCAAGAGCCCCATGGACAGAGAATCCACTTTTGTCCAAGACAACAAATACTCTGTTGTTGTTCTGGGCACTGACAACGGTATTTCAATTATCCCTTTCTCTAATATTAACTGTTAATAATATTTCAATTTTAGAAGATGACCACAACCTAAACTTGACTTTTTGAGTGACAGTGCTCTAATTTGGATTTGCAGATGAAATCCCAGCAACTGGCACTGGCACCCTTATCATAGAGCTGGAGGATGTGAATGACAACCCTCCAACCATCGACGAGAGGATGATTAAGGTCTGCAACAAGGAGTCCACCCCACAGCTGCTGTCAATCACTGATAAAGACGGAGCAGGCTTCGCTGCTCCATACACAGTACAGCTTCAGGGGTCGTCCCTTTCGAACTGGACTGCCAGAATGAATGACACAAGTATGCGTTGATTTTTCCCAGAACTACTGTACTATCCCCCCTTTAAAACAATTGCGTTGTTTGATGTTAAATGTTAACGTTTTCCATTTTAGAAACGGGCATTATCCTGACACTGAAGACTATGTTGGACAGTGGAGATTACACGGTTGTCCTGAGAGTGTCTGACATCCAGGGCCTGCACCAGGAGAGCACCATCCAGGCCTCTGTGTGTGACTGCAAAGGAGCTGATGTCCAGTGCACCGATAAAGCTGTAGCAGGCTTCGGCCTCTCTAGCATTCTGGGAATTCTAGGAGCCATTTTACTACTCCTATGTAAGTTCATTTTTTTAACCTGGCACTAAAGTGTTTGGTCATTGCTGTCCTTGAAGCCTACATGTGTAGATAACACACTTGCACTTCATTGTGTATTAAGGCCCTGTGTGTTTGTTGTGCTCCACAGTGTTGTCTCTTCTGCTGCTCATGTTCCTGAGGAAGAGAGGTGGTGAGAAGAAGGAGCCTCTGCTGCAGGAGGACGATGTCAGGGACAACATCTACTACTACGACGAGGAGGGAGGTGGCGAGGATGACCAGGTGAGGGAAGAGCACACCAGACTAGAGCTGCGGTTCAGACTTATAAGACACACCCTCGTCCACTTACCTTCGCCTTATGCCCTTGGGGGAATCTCCGTCGCCGTCTTGGAGGGCGGTTCAAATGATTAGCCAAGCAATGGAAGTTTGCAATGTAAGCCCCTCAGCCCTTGTTTTTAGTCGCGTTTGCATAATTATGTTCTCTCCGGGGCCTGAAACTCCCCATAATTCAATTTGTGACGATTGTACATCTGCTAAGAAAAGTCGGCGAACACTTAAACGTCAATGGAGAAGTCAACCTCAAGTAAGTAAAAACAAATGCAAATAAGTTAGAAATTGTGCTACTAATGCAAACGATGACTCAAACACGTCTCGTAAATGTTTTTTTGGTTTGGTTATCTTTTGTAAATTGTAGAAATAAAACATTTTCCAGTTCCAGCTAGGCAGCCTAATGTTAGTGATCTAATTAATGTGCTAGCTTTCATAGTAGGTGTATATTAATAATGATATATTTAATGAGTAGACATGGACTCATAATTGACTGTAGTGCATATAAAGCTACCGGCGGCTAAAAACACCATCGCGGGATGAACGAGTGATGAATTTCTGGCAACGGTGGTCCATTTTTAATAATCGTTTCTTCCACCCTGCAGGTGTACACTTGTCAGATGTCATCAGAAGTGTCCACTTAATTTGAGAGCTGAGGGGTTAGGGTGTGTGTCTTAAGTGTTTGGACTGCAGCCTAGCTCAGAACAAGCCCACTAGACTCTCCCATCTCCCAAGTGTCAATTTATTATTGGGATATGCAATAACACATCTAAGGTTTATGGTTCTGTGTCTTCTGATTGATTTAACCAGGTAGGCTAGTTGAGAGTTCTCATTTGCAACTGCGACTTGGCCAAGATAAAGCAAAGCAGTTTGACATACAACACAGAGTTACACATGGAATAAATAAACACACCATCAATAATACAGTAGGAAAATCTATATACAGCATGATCTTGTAATATAATGCGTGTCTGTACATCTTTCCATCTTCAGGATTTCGACTTGAGTGTTCTGCACAGAGGTCTGGATAACCGTCCTGATGTTTTCCGTAATGACATCGCTCCAACCATGGCCCGGCCAGAGTATCGCCCACGACCCGCCAACCCAGCCGACATTGGCAACTTCATTGATGATGTGAGTAAAGTCTTGAACTGATTAATAATGTGAGTGGAATGCACAGTTAAGATCATATCAATGTCTTCTGGGGATGATTTGTCATTCAAGTAACTGGATTTGACATGGATAATGTCAGTTTATGCTTGTTTAGAATTTGTGCTGTATATTCACCAAGGTGGTAAAATGTAATCTTTCTGTTGACCAGAACCTGAAGGCAGCTGACAACGACCCCACTGCTCCTCCCTACGACTCCCTCCTGGTGTTTGACTATGAAGGAGGTGGCTCTGAGGCCGGCTCCCTCAGCTCCCTCAACTCCTCCAGCTCAGGAGACGACCAGGACTACGACCTCCTTCAACAGTGGGGCCCGCGCTTCAAAAAGCTGTCTGACATGTACGGAGGAGGAGAGGATTGAGAAGTCAGTCAGCCTCTCAACCTTTTTGCTTGGAAAGTGTCCGGTTCTCCACACTTGGGTCTGTAGGCTGAAGACACTTTCTTACTTTATTTCCCCTTTTGTGTGTTTCGGGCACATTTACAGTTTGATTTGTGCAGACGTGGGAACATTTTAGAGAATTGTCTTCAATGCTCGTCTTCAGCATGGGGAGGGTGGCACACTCTTGGCTCTGCACTGGCAGGTTGTTGACATGGATTTTACACAATTCAGCAGTGCTTTCTAATGGACTCTTAACAACCCCAGATTGTACTTGAATTTAATATGCATTGTTTGCTGGTTCTTGCTTCCATGTTGGCGTCGTATCATAAAGTTTCTATAAAGACTATACTTTGGCATGAAATGTAAGTTACTTGAAATCCAAATCAGCCTTAGGATTTTTTTTTGTTAACTGAGATGAATTATCAAGCTCAAACGCTTTTTAAAACATGTAAGTTTGGGTGTTTGTATTCCTTTTCATTTTAATCATATTAAATGTTTATTTGTTTTTCTTTGTATTTGCTTCTGAAGAAGCACACTTGTGAATTCTGTTTTTTATAAAGGATATCCCTTTGGTACATTGATGGCCATGTGAATAGTGTTATTAAATAAATTACAACATGTCAGTCTTTTTTATTTGAGCTAAATTATTCAAATTCACAGATGAGGCACTAGATGGCAATGATTGAATGAAACAGGTCTGGGTCAATGAATGATGGCATTTCCTTGTTCCACAGAACAGATTGTACAAGTTATATTTAAGCAATAATATACAGTGGCTAAGGGCTGTTGAGCACAATGCAACGCAGAGTGCCTGGATACAGCCCTTAACCGTGGTATACTGGTACACGTGGTACACAAACCCCAGAGGTGCCTAACTGCTATTACAAACTGTAATGGGTCAGCGGTCAAACGACCTCCACTCATCACTGTCAAACGCTCCCTCAAACACTTCAGCGAGCAGGCCTTTCTAATCGACCTGGCCGGGGTATCCTGGAAGGATATTGATCTCATCCCGTCAGTAGAGGATGCCTGGTTATTTTTTTTAAATGCGTTCCTAACCATCTTAAATAAGCATGCCCCATTCAAGAAATTTAGAACCAGGAACAGATATAGCCCTTGGTCCTCCCCAGACCTGACTGCCCTTAACCAACACAAAAACATCCCATGGCGTTCTGCATTAGCATCGAACAGCCCCTGTAATATGCAGCTTTTGAGGGAAGCTAGAAACCAATATACACAGGCAGTTAGAAAAGCCAATGTTAGCTTTTTCAAGCAGAAATTTGCTTCCTGCAACACTAACTCAAAAAAAGTTCTGGGACACTGTAAAGTCCATGGAGAATAAGAACACCTCCTCCCAGCTGCCCACTGCACTGAAGATAGAAAACACTGTCACCACTGATAAATCCACTATAATTGAGAATTTCAAAAAGCATTTTTCACAGAACAGATTGTACAAGTTATATTTAAGCAATAATATACAGTGGCTAAGGGCTGTTGAGCACAATGCAACGCAGAGTGCCTGGATACAGCCCTTAACCGTGGTATACTGGTACACGTGGTACACAAACCCCAGAGGTGCCTAACTGGTTACCAATGTAATTAGAGCAGTAAAATAAATATTTTGTCATGCCTGTGGTATACGGACTGATATACTACGGCTATCAGAGATACTCTTAATGATCGGCTATGAAAAGCCAACTGACATTTACTCCCGAGGTGTTGACCTGTTGCACCCTCGACAACCACTGTGATTATTATTATTTGACATCTATGAACATTTGAGCGTCTTGGCCATGTTCTGTTATCTCCACCCGGCACAGCCAGAAGAGGACTGGTTCACAGCCTGGTTCCTCTAGGTTTCTTCCTAGGTTCTGGGCTTTCTAGGGAGTTTTTCCTAGCCACCGTGCTTCTACACCTGCATTGATTGCCGTTTGGTGTTTTAGGCTGGGTTTCTGTACAGCACTTTGTGACATCAGCTGATGTAAGAAGGGCTTTATAAATTGATTTGATCAGCCAATCAGCAGGGCTTGAACCACCCAGTTTATACTGTGTCTAGAATCACATGTACAAGAATCTGTGGCTAAAGTAGCCTATAATCTCTATTAGAAACTGGGTGGTTCCAGCCCTGAATGCTGATTGGCTGACAGCCATGGTCTATCAGACTGTATACCATAGGTAAGACCATATGTATTTTTACTGCTCTAATTACGTTGGTAACCAGTTTATAAACAAAGAACTGCAAAGATAGCCTGCAGAGTTCTGTCCTACTATCCAGGTCTGTACCCAAACAATTTGAACTTCTACTTTTAAAAATCCACCTCTCTAAAAACAAGTCTCTCACTGTTGCCGCCTGCTATAGACCACCCTCTGCCCCCAGCTGTGCTCTGAATGCCCCTCATTTATCTTCAGAGCTCGCGCTGCTAGGCGACCTAAACTGGAACATGCTTAACACCCCAGCCATCCTACAATCTAAGCTTGACGCCCTCAATCTCACACAAATGATCAATGAACCTACCAGGTACCTCCCCAAAGCCGTAAACACGGGCACCCTCATAGATATCATCCTAACCAACTTGCCCTCTAAATACACCTCTGCTGTCTTCAACCAAGATCTCAGCGATCACTGCCTCATTGCCTGCATCCGTAATGGGTCAGCGGTCAAACGACCTCCACTCATCACTGTCAAACGCTCCCTCAAACACTTCAGCGAGCAGGCCTTTCTAATCGACCTGGCCGGGGTATCCTGGAAGGATATTGATCTCATCCCGTCAGTAGAGGATGCCTGGTTATTTTTTTTAAATGCGTTCCTAACCATCTTAAATAAGCATGCCCCATTCAAGAAATTTAGAACCAGGAACAGATATAGCCCTTGGTCCTCCCCAGACCTGACTGCCCTTAACCAACACAAAAACATCCCATGGCGTTCTGCATTAGCATCGAACAGCCCCTGTAATATGCAGCTTTTGAGGGAAGCTAGAAACCAATATACACAGGCAGTTAGAAAAGCCAATGTTAGCTTTTTCAAGCAGAAATTTGCTTCCTGCAACACTAACTCAAAAAAGTTCTGGGACACTGTAAAGTCCATGGAGAATAAGAACACCTCCTCCCAGCTGCCCACTGCACTGAAGATAGAAAACACTGTCACCACTGATAAATCCACTATAATTGAGAATTTCAAAAAGCATTTTTCTACGGCTGGCCATGCTTTCCACCTGGCTACCCCTACCCCGGTCAACAGCACTGCACCCCCCACAGCAACTCGCCCAAGCCTTCCCCATTTCTCCTTCTCCCAAATCCAGTCAGCTGATGTTCTGAAAGAGCTGCCAAATCTGGACCCCTACAAATCAGCCGGGCTAGACAATCTGAATCCTTTCTTTCTAAAATTATCTGCCGAGATTGTTGCCACCCCTATTACTAGCCTGTTCAACCTCTCTTTCGTGTCGTCTGAGATTCCCAAAGATTGGAAAGCAGCTGCGGTCATCCCCCTCTTCAAAGGGGGGACACTCTTGACCCAAACTGCTACAGACCTATATCTATCCTAGCCTGCCTTTCAAAGGTCTTCGAAAGCCATGTCAACAAACAGATTACCGACCATTTCGAATCTCACCATACCCTCTCTGCTATGCAATCTGGTTTCAGAGCTGGTCATGGGTGCACCTCAGCCACGCTCAAGGTCCTAAACGATATCTTAACTGTCATCGATAAGAAACATTACTGTGCAGCCGTATTCATTGATCTGGCCAAGGCTTTCGACTCTGTCAATCACCACATCCTCATCGGCAGACTCGACAGCCTTGGTTTCTCAAATGATTGCCTCGCCTGATTCACCAACTACTTCTCTGATAGAGTTCAGTGTGTCAAATCGGAAGGTCTGTTGTCCGCACCTCTGGCAGTCTCTATGGGGGTGCCACGGGGTTAAATTCTTGGACCGACTCTCTTCTCTGTATGCATCAATGATGTCGCTCTTGCTGCTGGTGAGTCTCTAATCCACCTCTATGCAGAAGACACCATTCTGTATACTTCCGGCCCTTCTTTGGACACTGTGTTAACAACCCTTCAGGCAAGCTTCAATGCCATACAACTCTCCTTCCGTGGCCTCCAATTACTCTTAAATACAAGTAAAACTAAATGCATGCTCTTCAACCGATCGCTGCCTGCACCTGCCCGCCTGTCCAACATCACTACTCTGGATGGCTCTGACTTAGAATACGTAGACAACTACAAATACCTAGGTATCTGGTTAGACTGTAAACTCTCCTTCCAGACTCACATCAAACATCTCCAATCCAAAGTTAAATCTAGAATTGGCTTCCTATTTCGCAACAAAGCATCCTTCACTCATGCTGCCAAACATACCCTTGTAAAACTGACCATCCTACCAATCCTCGACTTTGGCGATGTCATTTACAAAATAGCCTCCAATACCCTACTCGACAAATTGGATGCAGTCTATCACAGTGCCATCCGTTTTGTCACCAAAGCCCCATATACTACCCACCATTGCGACCTGTACGCTCTCGTTGGCTGGCCCTCGCTTCATACTCGTCGCCAAACCCACTGGCTCCAGGTCATCTACAAGATGCTGCTAGGTAAAGCCCCCCCTTATCTCAGCTCGCTGGACACCATAGCATCACCCACCTGTAGCACGCGCTCCAGCAGGTTTATCTCTCTGGTCACCCACAAAACCAATTATTTATTTGGCCGCCTCTCCTTCCAGTTCTCTGCTGCCAATGACTGGAACGAACTACAAAAATCTCTGAAACTGGAAACACTTATCTCCCTCACTAGCTTTAAGCACCAGCTGTCAGAGCAGCTCACAGATTACTGCACCTGTACATCACCCATCTATAATTTAGCCCAAACAACTACCTCTTTACCTACTGTATTTATTTAGCTCCTTTGCACCCCATTATTTTTATTTCTACTTTGCACATTCTTCCACTGCAAATCTACTATTCCAGTGTTTTACTTGCTATATTGTATTTACTTTGCCACCATGGCCTTTTTTTTTGCCTTTACCTCGCTTATCTCACCTCATTTGCTCACATCGTATATAGACTTGTTTCTACTGTATTATTGACTGTATGTTTGTTTTACTCCATGTGTAACTCTGTGTTGTTTTATGTGTCGAACTGCGTTGCTTTATCTTGGCCAGGTCGCAATTGTAAATGAGAACTTGTTCTCAACTTGCCTACCTGGTTAAATAAAGGTGAAATAAAATAAATTAAATAATAGCAGTAAGGCACCTTGGGCGTTTGTGGTATATGG
Source organism: Oncorhynchus mykiss (assembly GCF_057628025.1). Lineage (NCBI taxonomy): Eukaryota > Metazoa > Chordata > Actinopteri > Salmoniformes > Salmonidae > Oncorhynchus > Oncorhynchus mykiss. The sequence goes on from NC_143047.1 coordinate 13,559,647, forward strand.
CCTGTATCCAGGCACTCGTTGTGCATAAGAACCCCTTAGCCATTGGCCATATACCACATTATTGCTTACATACGCTATTTTTAAACATGTTAAATAAACATATTTGTTTTGTCTTACACTTTAGAAGTAGGTGATTAAGGTCAGTATATTCTTAATTTGTTTTTCTACACAATGAACTGCTCAAGGAAGTGAATAGTTACACACCATCGTAAAAAAAAAGCTTTCAGTCCTCCACACCAATGACCTCCCCTCCTTGACCGGTAGTTCGGCTGCTTCAATAGGACGCACTTCACGGAATGGAAAATGACAGGTCTGGGAATGCGCTTTGTTTCCGAAGCTTTCAAATGAGACATGGAAAGAAACTGAGAATAATAGACGAGGAACCTCTCTCGAAACACTTCAAATCTGTCTTTCTATACAAGTAAGCATAGGATACAAAAGTGCATTCATTCATTCAAATAAACACCTATAGTTGGCCTAATCATAGGTCTGGACTTTGAGCACATTTTTAGGATGGAGGTGAATAACGTTTTTGACGGCTAGTTCAACCAACAAAAAAAACATTTATTTGGCATTTTTTGCTATACCATGTGATAGTGCGAACGTCTGTAGAATAAAGAAAAATATAGAGAATGAAATACCGGTAGGCCGATATTTTTTTAAACTAATAAAGCCAGTGCAAATTCAGATCCCTGTCTACGGGCTTGCAGACTACTGTATACAGTGTTTTGCGATGCACCTGTTTTGTTGGGGTATGCTGATCGACACAGAGGTCCGCCCCGGTGCACTTGTCCTTTCATTCTAATTGGTCCGACAGGGTGTGTATGCAAATTTTTAGCGACCCCTGCACCTGACTCTCCACTCCACTGAAGAATGCAAGGCAAAAGACAGCCTCCAAGAGCTATTTATTCAACAGGTCATCCCACTAGCACTCACTTGTTACATTATTGCGGCGCTGCAGATTCATCAATAACTCAGAGCTATATGATAAAGATGCCAAGGTCGTTTCTGGTGAAGAAACATCTCACAAATAAGAAGCCAAACTATGGAATTCTGGATTCAAAAGCAGACGGTACAGTTCATTTTTTAAATATACTTCAATTATATGTTTCTATCGTTGTGTTGTATCTCATCTACAGTAGTTCTATAAAAAAAAAGACCAATGTGAATACCTTTGCTATTTTGTCTGTTGGCTATAACTTGCATTATTTCAGAAAAAAACAAACATATAATTGTATTTATTTTATTCCATTCATAGCCCATTTTATTCTTGCCGTGAGTAATTGAACACAGTAGGCCTATAACTCAAACAATATGATAAGAGCATAGTCTAAAATTATGTTATTTATAGGAAAGTAAATAATTATGGATTTAACTGATACCTTGGAAGAGGATACGACAAATGCGTTTTTGGAGTTTAGCAGGTGCAAAATCTGTCAGACAAAAGAAGAGTTTATTATTAGTCCCTCATGGGATCTGAAGGGTCCTATTAAACGCGTTCAAGAGGCTAATGTAGTGCCCTGCGAGGCTCCTTTTACCCCAAAATGTGCCTTAAGTCTGTGTTTTTGTTCCAATTCACCCCTTAAAGCGAGCTAGCCTCCCACCCTCCCGTATTGAACTGTCAAAGATGACCATTATAGAGGAAAATAAAATATATGTGACTAAAATCAGATTATGATTATGATTATTTTTTTTGTAAGGAAATTAGAACTGTGCCAGTTGGCTATGCTATGTGAATGCATTGGAACTTTGGATGTTATGCAAATCGATATGCACAATACAGTCCCTCAGTTACTTTGAGACTGCTCCTAATATTGTAAATTAATGTCAAATATTTAACTATATGTTTTAACTTATTACTGAATTCAACCTAATTATTCTCATAGAGCATTATTACAACATTTGAGTGTACTTGTAAAACAGTTTTAACATAAAATTGTGTTTGTGTCATTACAGATCTCTACACCAGCCTGGTCCAGCCTGAGGTAGCCTGTTACATCCCCAGCACTCCTCAGCCACTGGAGGGTTGGCTGCCAGGGCCAAGTCTCATCCCCACACCAGCCTCCATGCACTTTCCACAGGTAGACAGGCTGCCTTCAAGGGACACCAGCTTGTCACTGCATAGCTCAACACAGGACATCCTCTACCCCCTGTCAGTGTCTCACAACAATCTGCTAAGAGACTCACACTCCGGACTTGAGCCCCTGGGAACCATGGAACCCCAGACCTTCCTGCTCTCACAGGACTTCAGACACCTGGAGGAGAGGGGCAGCATGCCTAATCCCCTCATGGGCCTTGTTCACTCTAGTGTTAGTCAGGAGCGCTTTGAATGCTTCGACTGCCACAAAGCCTACTTCACCTTCTCTGGGCTGGCCAAGCACAGGCAGTTGCACTGTGAGTGGCAGTGTCACAAGTACTTCAGCTGCAAGTACTGTGACAAGGAGTACGTGAGTCTGGGAGCTCTGAAGATGCACATCCGAACACACACACTGCCCTGCGTCTGCAAGCTCTGTGGGAAGGCCTTCTCCAGGCCTTGGCTGCTCCAGGGACACATTCGCACACATACAGGTACGGACAGTAATGTACAGCCGGCAACACTTTTCACCTTTATTCACCTGTTTCATGAATTGAGCTTGACTTCACACTATCCCATATTCAGTTACCCACTAGGGCTCTGAGTTTATCAATTCCCTTTTTTCAGGTGAGAAGCCCTTCTCCTGCCCACACTGCAGTCGGGCGTTTGCTGACCGCTCCAACCTCCGAGCACACCTGCAGACACACTCTGACATCAAGAAATACCAGTGCAAGAGCTGCTCCAAAACCTTCTCCAGGATATCTCTGCTCTCCAAGCATGAAGAGTCTGGCTGCTGCCCACAGTCCTGATGCCATTTACTGCCTGTGCTGCCCACTCTGAACCTGTTGCCTACTTGCCTGGGCTACGTCTGGTTCTACTAACATCAGACTGCTGTGCCCTCACAACGCACTGGAGATAGACTACTATTGGTGACACGGAGCTCTGACTACTGTATGTTTTTTGTCTCTGACATTTCAAGCTCATGAAATAAGCACAATGGACCGTGTCCAAAGACGTTCTTACGTCATATATTTGATATATGAAGTAGTTGTCTGACAAAAAAAATAGAAAAGTTATCGCATGCTGCCAAAAATACTTGAAATTTAAAAGCCTTGAAGTTTTTGATTGTGTTATTGATGATTACCTGTGCCTTTTGAGGAAATGTATAGCGGGAGTATACAATTTTGTATGAACTTTGTTTGTTTAAAAACAATAAATACCTACTTTTGTACAATATGCCTAAATATGAAAACATGCATCATCATGGGAGACATGAACCACAAGCCCTGAAAGCACAAGCCCTGTCTAAGTCAAGCCCTGTCTAAGTCAAGAAATATTGAAGAAATCAAAACAAAGACTGAGTGACTGCTGAAGAGGGCACAAGTAGAGTAGAGTATTAGAACTAAATGTTAGCGCTTTCCTATCAGTGACCATTTTACGACCATTTCTTGGCATTGTGAGATCACTGGCATACTGTAAATATCATCATGGGCACACAGGAAACTGGAGAATAAAGAGATTAGGATAAACAGAAAACAGATAGTGTGGGTGACATTCTGGTAGTGTTCTTGTAACACCCCTATCCCCAGGCAGGATCTCTCAGGGTTCTCTGAGACGGGATCATTTAAATCACAGCCCCCCATTTTTCCTCAGCTAATTAATGTCTTTTTGGACGGCAGCTGCTGAAGGTGGATATTTTAAGAGTCTAAATAAAACCGTGATGTTTCCCATTTGTAATGGTGCATGGAAAATTCTTATTAAATATATCGGTTTATTGGCAGGTGGAGGGAGGCCAGCTGCATGCCGCTGTGGCGCCATGCCAAGCCTTGTGGGAGGGGAGACGGTGGGGGCTTGGTCGACTCTTTCCAGTTGCTCAGCACAAGTGAAGCAGCTGAGTGGAGAGAGCTCCCTAAACACATGGCCAGTCACTGCCGGCCGGGAGAAATGCTGCTTTTCTTCAGCAGAATCCAAAACATGTCTGGCATGTCCCAAGGCACTCCAAACACGCGCAGGTTGGTGCAACTTGGCTGTCTGTTAGATGATTTGTAGAGTAGAAGGATGAATGGGGATTGGGTGCTGTGTTGGCACTGGCCGGCAATTAAATGTTTGTCAACTGTTTTACTTGTACACTGTTTCACATATTCGGCCACGGCAGCAATAGCCAGCTATGTACAGTAGCTGCAACTGGAGATGGTCAACCCCTTTTGAACAATAAAAAGGTTGTTTTTGTTGTTGTTGTTATAACCACCACTCATTTAATAACAATAAAACATTAGGAAATCCATAAAGGGTGAACAAATTAAAATATCTATGTGCTAAATGTTAAAACGTACATTGATTGCACATATTATGAATTGTCTGACAAATCAGGGTTCCCCAAACTCATTTTTGTTTTTGCCCTACACAGCTAATTCAAACAATCAAAGCTCGATGATGAGTTGGTTATTTGGTGCTCGGGCAAAATCCTGTGCTAAATTACCAAAATGTTAATATACACAGTAGGTGATATAGTTGTGGAAATAAAGAGACACCTGGTTGGTAGAGAAAGGGTATCTTGGGCCACAAAACCCATAACTTAGCAGGAAGCCCATGCAGAGCAGAGCTCATCGAGCCAGGCCAGTGTTTTCAGGATGCCAGATCCCATGGGGCAGGGCTCTGGCACCACCATCACAGCTCCCTGGGGTGTTGCTGAGGGGATTTTAGTGGAGACTGACATGGCATTCCTCAGCATATCCTGGCTGGAGCCGTCTCGGCCCATCCTTCACCTTTCTGACGCACTAAATTTATACCAACATAATTCTTTAGCTACAGGACACCATGGACCGGTCAACCATGGACAAGTTCTACTACTACTAAAATTGTGGAGATCAATATGAATGTAACCGTTTCAGAGGTCTGGTTGAAATGTTGACCAGCCTTACTGGAAAGACCCAGAGGATGAGGATGGTAAGACAAACACAAGGTTCCGGATCCAGACGTGATCTTGACCTCTGTCACCATTCTCCATGACGTGTGCATCAGCTGACACGGCAGCAGCTCCTAACTATAGCCACTGTGACTCCACAAAAGACCCCTCTCGCCCTATAAATACCCTGTAGCCAGGGTAAGAGAGGCATGGACCTGATACCCTTACAGCAGCAGACGGGTCAAAAATAGAGGCAGTGTGGCTATTTCTGACCCAGTGTGAATTGGGCCTGGTCAAACTCTAGCTCCTGGGTTGGGTGGAAGAGTGGAACCTAGAGAGTTTCCAATGCTCTGCGCGAGTCAGTTAGCTTTCTCCAATTCCATAGAGCTGTGCCTGGCTGTTTCCCTTTGGAACAATCCCTGGGCCTGATCCAGGGATTCGCCTGCCATTAACTCCCCCCCCCCCTACTCTGCTGGATACAGCCACGCTCCTGCGATGATTTGATAGCATAAAGGTCAACGAGTTCCCGTCCATCGAGGTAGAGAAGGTGCTTTGATATATCTGTCTTGAGGGTTTATGTTGATCAGTTGGCAGTAGTGATGTGATTCTACTGTAGATTAGTGGTTAGATAGTATTTATGTGCTTTGGATAATACTAGTGACAACTATCTCACGATTAGCTCATGTCACAGACCCAAAACATCACAGAAATCATGAAAAGCACATGTACTCTAGAGAAGAGAGTGAAGGAAGATAAATCAATTATTTGTCTGTAAAATGTTTGTTGAATGTCAAAACACAACTGACTTTAAACATAATTAAATTAGTCTGTGTTGCCGCCAACAGACACAAATGAAAATACATCCGTGTTGTGTTTGAATATCATGGTCTTGATAAAAGCTCTTGCAAAAGTATTGAGGCCCCTTAGAGTTATTCACGTTTTATTGTTTTACAAAGTGGGATTCAAATGGATTAAATTGTCCGTTGTAGTCCAATGACAAGTAACTGGTAACTTTCAAACTGGTTTCCAATAGACCAACGTGGCATGGTGTCATACAGTATTAGTCTATTGGAAAATCTGAATCAATGAAAATACCATGAAAAGACCATGAAAAGACCATCTGGTAATAGATCCATTTAGAATAGCACTGTAAATTAGGGATAGTGACTACAGCCTTTAGACAAAAGAAGAATCCTGTATCGGCACCAGGTTTAAGATTTGTGATTAGAGAGTGGATCAAAGTTGACGCCTCTACCTACACCGACCCGTTGCCATGGCAACGTTGTCAAAGCATGAACGCCTGCAAGCTGGGATATCCAGCCGGGTTGTGTCTATTTGGATATTAATACAAATGTTAGGCCTATAAATACTGGATAACTTGTTTAGAATAAGCATGCCACTACTCCATTGCTAGTATCATAGTAATACCATCCCAGTTGCCACTTATAGCCCCTGTGAAGACAAAGTGGGGCTATTTTTAGTCTATCCAGCGGATGCTATCTGGCCTGGTGGGATATTTTTGTGAACGACCTCAGCACAGCCTTGCACCGATTCAGAATATTTTCCACAGTGAGTGTTGGGCATTTATAAATATATCTCACTCCTGTAGCTCCCTGACACACTGCGTATTAATGCTATGTGTTGCGCTTGTTACCAAAACCCTGCCGCTATGCTGCTGTGGACTGGGGATGGGAGGATTCAGGGGGGTAGTTATATCTGTCCACTTGTTGTGGAAAAAAATGTTCTGCAGGCCTGAACAGGTGCTGCTTGGTAACATTTAGCGGCCCGTCGAAATCAGCCAACGCCCCCGCCCTATTTTCCATCTGATATCTGAGATTGTTTTCGTCCAAGGGCTCCTGCTTGCTCACCACATTCGTTTTCCATGGCCTGACCTTTAACCCTAAAGTTCAAGTTGTCCCATTATTCAAAGGAGTCCATCTTCAGAGTGATAGTAACTGTGAAACACCTATATCATTTTCAACATTTGATTAATGACCAGCCAACAGTAAAGGTCCATGTTCCAAAATGATTTGGCTTGCCATGCTAATTATGTTCTACTTACAAAACATTGTATTTATCAAGAAAAAAAAGAAAACAATTGTGCTTGAAAATGATAAATGATTATGATCTGAAGTATAGTATCATTGGTAAAGATTGTGAATATGTGTGTGCACTTTTGATGATAATCAGATGCAGCTTTGTTCAACAACATTGTTTCATATGAAAGCTCGACAGAAGGGTATTTCTGCATGATCCCTCACTATCTTTTCGATTTAGTCTCTTTGCCTCTATGTGTGCACTGCCATTCAATAACACACTTTCTCTCTGATATAATGGCAGAGGCCTGCACCTCATCAGTGGCTGACCCATGCCTGGTTCCCAGGCCCCAGTTCGAGGGTGGATAGGGAGGGAAGGGGGTTCAAGGGCCAGGTGTTTTGGGGACAGCAGAGCACTGGGCTACAATGGTGGTCACTCTCAAGGGTGGAAGATTGTCGGCTGATGCACTCAAAATGAATAATCCCACATTTAATGACAAGCGGCAAGATGATAAACTCATTATTTTTACAACATATTATTTCAATATTAAATAATTAGATAGGTTGATTATGAAAAAACACCAAAGCCTTCTTTCTTCGTTTAAGAAAGGTCATTGTAATGTCACTTGTCATTTCTTTCTCTCGGGGTGAGTGTATTTTCTTGACTGTTTTCACACTCTGTGACACCAGTCATCATTAAAACCTGAATGGAGGTGAAACACAAACAGAGGATCTTAGCGATAACAAACGGGTAATGAGAACGTTTTGTCAACCGGTCTGAATAGTGTGTGTGGAGTTTGAAAGGTCTTTATAACCAAGCCTCAGTTATATTAACATAACACAACAAATGCCACCAATCCACAGCTCAATCAAAACATCCTCCAGTGTGGCCCAGGTCACAGGGGCTGCCCTCTGCTCTGTTTACACTGTGGTTAATTGGACCACTTCACCTTGAGTAACTAATGTGTAGGACCCTCGTGTCGTCTTATAACCTATCCCAGACTATAGCAACACCTCCACACTTGCTCAACACACAAATGCCTAAACTTAACAACTGGACAAGGCCATATCCATTCACCAGGCACCCAGCTTCTGTCCCATGTAGAAAGGTAGACAATGACATTATTAATAGTGCCAGGGGGCTAATCACAAGCAACAGAGAGAAATGATTGTTGGGTGAAGCGTTTAAAGTTCTGACACCAGTCCAGGCCCCACCACAGAGTAAAGGTCTGAGTGCGAGAGCAGTTTTGCTTCAGATGCCACCCCGGTCTCCAGACACCACACCGGTCTCCAGATGCCACCCCGGTCTCCAGATGCCACCCCGGTCTCCAGACACCACACCGGTCTCCAGATGCCACCCCGGTCTCCAGATGCCACCCCGGTCTCCAGATGCCACCGCGGTCTCCAGACACCACACCGGTCTCCAGATGCCACCCCGGTCTCCAGACGCCACCGCGGTCTCCAGACACCACACCGGTCTCCAGATGCCACCGCGGTCTCCAGACACCACACCGGTTTGGAGGTTCTGCATGCTTGCCACCTGTCTTCCATCACCTCTGCGCTGCAGTGTTGTCACAAAGGCCCCTGTCGCCTTCCTTTTTAGAGCATCTCCAAAGACAGGCATCTCCCTGGCAACCAGTGGTTGTTTACAGGCCTCTTGGGTTCACAGTGAGCTCTGGGTCCCCCATTCTCCAGTTGAAAAAGGCCCCCACTAAAGGAGATTGTAAGGCCTCTATTCACTGCCAGTAATTACACGTTGTCCCCAAAGTCTCACACCACCCTGTGTACTCTACTTGTTACATACCAGCAGAAGACCGGGATCTTCTCCTGACAATACTCCTGATTAAAATTACATCTCTAATTTCAGTTCAAAGATCACAACACAGTAAATATGTTACCCATTCAATGTGAAGTTAGTCGTGGGGGTATCAAATTAAAAAATCTAGCGACAACATATCAGGAAGGAAAAAGAGAAAGTGGGATGGGTCAGTGTTTTTATTGAGGGAAAGAAAAATCTGCTACAAATACAATATCTTATTAAACTTCAAACAGTGTTATAACTTGAATATCCACATTGTTATTAATGGTATTATTACTTTTTTTCAAGAATGCATAAATCACATTTAACACACACAGGCCCTGACAGTAGGGCCAAAACCCCAGGCTGGGTCTCTAGGGTACATTGGCCCTGAAGGAAACTTCCTGGTTCAAGTGACTGTAGCGCAGACCCCCCTGGGGAGGACAACATCAGCCTGTGTCTATACTGAGTGACATTACATACACTCTCAGGGCAGCCAAGTCCTGGGGGGGGGGGGGGGGGGGGGGACACAGTCAGAGACACAGGCTCTGTCTTCTCTGATTGCTGTGATACGGGTCTATATGGCAGTCTATTTCCTGTCAGCCTTACCAAGATTAGAACAGACAGTCTCAGTAAGGCCCTCTTGAGAAAAATGACCCAACAAAGTTCATACAAATACTTTCCTTTTCACCGTCCTGTTTTTGGGGTTTTTGGTGTATGTCTTTGTTGCAGGTGGTCTATCAGTGTGTGACCTGCAACATTGAGTTTATTTTACAGAGATTGGGCTGGTTCTGACCACAAGCAGGACATTTGGGATGATGATGCACAGTACAGTGGCATTATGCATGGATGCAACAGTACACAAAGAGTGAAAAGTATACATTTGAGGTATACTCCATACAAAATCTACATTGGGCTACAGCTGTGCACGTGAACGCTGATCTAAACATACAATACCTTTTACCTTACATTTCTAAAATAGCATCATTATTAGGTAGTAAAAAAGGCTGAGTAAATGATTAAATCAAAGATGCGTGACAATTCCTTGGTGCCCCAGAAGAAACTCAGGACTTCCCATGGTGACGACAGTTTTTCTCTAATGGCTACCCCTGTCAAGACTGTGCCACCAACCAGTACATTACATTTAAACACCGAAAATATAACATGTCGATGTCTTTCAAATAAGGATGCATTATCTCCAGGAACACTTCCGACTAAGCCGAGAGTCCATTTTGATTTGCCACACTATTGTGCATCTGGGATGGTTTTCTCAGTTGATTTTGCAATCTATTACCCATCTATAAAATATTAATGACACAACAGACAAATACATTTTATACCAGCCCAGTACTCTAAAACAACATGTTATGACTGAGATCATACTTAACCTTCCCTCTGCTCTTACACAAAACCTTCCTTCTGCTCTTACACAAAACATTCCCTCTGCTCTTACACAAAACCTTCCTTCTGCTCTTACACAAAACCTTCCCTCTGCTCTTACACAAAACCTTCCTTCTGCTCTTACACAAAACCTTCCCTCTGCTCTTACACAAAACCTTCCTTCTGCTCTTACACAAAACATTCCTTCTGCTCTTACACAAAACCTTCCTTCTGCTCTTACACAAAACATTCCCTCTGCTCTTACACAAAACCTTCCCACTGCTCTTACACAAAAACAGCCACAGCTTACATTATCATCCACCATGAAATGGACACATTGGAACGAATTAAAGTAAAAGAGAAAAAAAATGACACAAAATTCCTACCCCACAAAATATATTTCAGAATTAAAGTGCAATATTTCAATGCATTGCTCTGGGAAAAAGATATAACTTGTGAAACGTTAGACCTAAACCTAAATGTTGCATTCTCTACCGTATGTACAATTCCCCTCGGAAGCAAGGAAAAACACAAATGGACAGACCATTATACTTCTACTAGTCAGTCTAGTAACGACTAATCACAATACATAATATCTTCCTCCATTGCTTGCTATATAAAGAACAATCAAACCAGTTTCTCATAATGTATCCTTCATCAGAGTGAACCTAAACATTCTCTTAAACCTCCATAGATCAATGCTAGCTCAACGGGTACACTACTACTTAAACATGGCTTATAATTGGACATTTACTTCGGGGCAACGTACTTTTATAATTGTATCCCTTTGGAGCAAAGTGCCGTTAGAGAAATTGATCTCATAAGATTGAATATGCAGCTGTTCTGAACAGTTCTGTTTCAATCCAACTTGAATAATTACTGCGCTATCAGAAAGTGGATGTCTTTAACAAACCATTGGAACATATTGATTCAATCTACCGTCCACATTCCAGGCCTGTTACAGATTTTCACAGCTCTGATGACCAATGGGTTTTGGGGAGACCCCACTGAGATTGGAGCAGTGCGGATCCTGAAAGGTAAATGGCCTAGGAACATTGGTGTTTAAGACAATAATTAACATAAAACTGGACTCTTATAGGACAGCATCCAACTCGAGCACAAGGATAGACTTATCCAACAGTACTCACGTCATAATATTGCACTTCTCCTAGTGGCCACTAAACCAAACAGGTCATATATTTAGGCAACACATGGGCATTCTTCACAATACTGTAAATGGGTATAAACATGATGACTTGGAGTAACACTGACTGAAGAACATGGCTTTGAATGACTATTGCCAGGTCTATTTTGAGACTGGGGCGCCCTCTTGTGTTTGAGAGCGTATTACACATGGGCTCTAAAGCTCCTGCTAACAACTGATGCCAGCAGTACAGTACCAACGGGTACTTAGAAAAAGGTGGTAAAACAACGAACACATCTCCAATAAACACGTTTCTTATTGTTAGTACACCATTTGAAACTGGGACATTTTCCAAAAATATATGTTTTATCTTGTCTGGTGCTTCATAAAAATATCAGCAGAGTGAAGAATGAATGGAGTACTACAATTCTGTTTCTCAACTGTGAAATAAGAACAATCTATAGTTCAATTATGTAGAAAAATGTGACAAGTGCAAGTATTCACACGAACTCTGAATACAAAAGGGGATAGTTTGAGAGTTTGTTTTGATTCGCGTTGTAAATGTTAAGAGTGTGTTGTTGTCGTGATGGGGATGTAAGAATGACCTCACTGTCGGTGTTTAACTGGTCATGTCTAGACTGTCACCCAGCGGTAAGATTATCACACTGAGAATGGGGTCAAGCCATTCAACTGTAGTCCCTCAATCAAACTTGAGAATAAACTTGAACAGAACTAATCTGTGGTACTTTTACCAGAACGTGTGTCAAGTGATGGCATTTTCCTGGAGTTTGAAAAAGTTTCATTTGAACAGTGAAAAACAAAGAGTAAAATAAAATACCTTAAATCATTCTTTTTGGGAACCCTCATACTTCCTGCAGAATAACAACAATGTCCATGCTGTACTCACTGGTTTGCATTGCAGTGGTTTTAAATTGCAACATTTATTGGGAGGCCAAGCTCCCCTCCTCCCCAGTATACAGGAAGTGAAGGGGCTGCGGCCGGCTGAGAGTATGATGTAATGGGACGAGTTAAGCAGGTGAGCAGAGTGGATGAAGGGCCAGGCAGAGGATCAGGGACAGGGTTAGGAGATAATCTCTCAGTAGCTCTCCCAGAGTGGGAGTCTTGGCCAGGGCCAAGTCCTTCCAAACGTTCCCTGTGAGGTGGCTGTGGAGGGGGCTGGATATGGGGTGGATCCAGAGAAAGAAAGAGAGCTAGTGGGGACAGCAGAATGGGGGACTCAGAGGACTCTCAGTTCTCTGCCATGGAGAGAGCCAGGGCTGCCTGTAGTGCCGCCTCTTCATCGATACTGTAGTCCTGTAAACACAGAGTCAGACAGTCACTCACTTTAACATTTGATTTGACAGGACAGGGCCATGGCTGCCTGCAGTGATGACTCCTCGTCAATGCTGTAGTCCTGCAAACACAAAGTCACACAGTCAACCACTGAGTAAATAATGCCTGACACCAAATAAATAAAGCTGACTGCTTTGAGATATGCAGTGCATTCATGTTACAGTACTAGGATATCACAGTGACAGTACTAGGATATCACAGAGACAGTACTAGGATATCACAGAGACAGTACTAGGATATCACAGAGACAGTACTAGGATATCACAGAGACAGTACTAGGATATCACAGTGACAGTACTAGGATATCACAGTGACAGTACTAGGATATCACAGTGACAGTACTAGGATATCACAGTGACATTATTGACAACAGAACTGCTCTAGTCCTATGTAAAAAACAGACGACACAGAGCCCAGACCCCAACCCTTATCCTCACCACAAACGTGTCGTAGGAGAACTTGTGCCGGTGGAGCAGGTGCTGGAGGAAGTTGGAGCTCTTGTAGCTGGGGTCCCCCCAGGGCATGGCTGAACATACAGGACACACCTGGAGGCACACCAACCAATCAACAACCCTGTCATTACCTCACCAGTACACCAAACCAGAATGCAGTAGAATCTTTTGCAGTGACATCAATGTCGTGTAACACTTCATATCAGCACATAAATGCTTAAGGAAATTCAGACTAGGACAGAGTCCATAGTTCCGACTACGACAGTGTCCATAGTTCAGACTACGACAGTGTCCATAGTTCAGACTACGACAGTGTCCATAGTTCAGACTACGACAGTGTCCATAGTTCAGACTACGACAGTGTCCATAGTTCAGGGTATAACATAGCAGACTGACCACTTTGTTGGGATCGTTGCGGTGGTTCTCCATACAGTGTTTGACCAGCTCCTGTTGGTCCAGATTGCGGGCTCCACAGAACGGGCATGAAAAGGTGGAGCGGTTTGGAACATTGCTGCAGGCAGGGAGAAAACACACGTTTAGTAGGAGCCATAATGGATACAACATGGGTACGCATCACACACACACTTTGCCAGACACACACTGATGGTGTGTTGTTGTGTGTGTGAATATAGCTCCAAAGTCTGAGGCCCAGTTTCCAGACATTAGCAGGATGCCAATCATGTCCAGCAACACACCTGGAAGGACAGCTGGTCTGTGTGGACATGAGGGTCAGAGAGCAATGTGCTGCAGTGACATTTACGCTAGCCGAGCCACACAGCCGTAGAACAGGGTCCTTAACAATGTGTTCATTAACTCACTGCTCCATCAGCACCACACCAAGACAACAGGGTCTATTCACACACTACCCTCCACAGCTGACCAGGGGCAGCCCATTAGAGTCCCATCAGACTTAAGGTTGACAGGTCTCTCAGGTAGGACACAGTCTACTAGCTAATGGGAAACGTCCATTTGACAGACGTCTATTTGATAAGCCAATAAGGGTGCACACTATACTGTAGACTTAATGGAACAGCAATGTCCTCAAAACTCCACAAAATATACCAACCAGCCATAATTGCAGCCTTGGGCAAAAAAAAAAAGTGACAATTTAGTCAGAATAATGACTTTCTGACAAGTAGAAAACACCAGCAGATGGTCCACTGTGTTTCCTGGGCCTTCGACTAGATGAGACTTTGCCTTTGTGGTGCTGGCAACATCGCCCAATTAAATTGTGTTTTGGAATGTGGTAAAAACAACAACCTTGAAAAGACACAGATAAGCTGTTCTGTGTTCACTCGTGAGTTCCAGATGGTCACTATGGACGTCACAGAACCTGATCACAGTACTCTTCCTCAGACTAGTAGCTCAGTGCTTCTAGCACATGTTGGGAGTGGGACCTCCTCTGGCTGAGTTGTTCACAGACCCTCCAGACAGAAAGACCCTATCCCAGGTATTCCCAAACTGGGGTATGTAAAAGTGTGATTCAAATTTTTAAATTTTTTATTTCTCTTCACATTTTCAAATTGTCCATTAATAAGCCACGGGAGGTTTTTGGAGCGAGAATTAAGACAACCTTCGAGTAGTAAGACATGTATAAAAGCAAGATACCATTAATTAGAATTAAATAGAGCGAGACAGACAGAGATTACCTGGGAATGGGCTGTGAAGTGGGGACCACAGGCACAAACTTTGGGCAGTTGGCCATCTGTTCCTGGACCTTTGTGCAAGAGGAGATGTGTGACCTCATTTTGACCAGAGACACCTGGAGCCCGCCAGTGGAGAGAGGATGAGAGAGGGGGGGGGCATAGAAAGAGAGCGAGACAGAGGAACAGGAGAGCGAGAGAGACAGGGGAACAGGAGAGCGAGACAGAGGAACAGGAGAGAGCGAGACAGAGGAACAGGAGAGAGCGAGACAGAGTGACAGGAGAGAGCGAGACATAGGAACAGGAGAGAGCGAGACATAGGAACAGGAGAGAGCGAAACATAGGAACAGGAGAGAGCGAGACATAGGAACAGGAGAGAGCGAGACATAGGAACAGGAGAGAGCGAGACATAGGAACAGGAGAGCGAGACAGAGGAACAGGAGAGCGAGACAGAGGAACAGGAGAGAGCGAGACAGAGGAACAGGAGAGAGCGAGACAGAGGAACAGGAGAAAGCGAGACAGAGGAACAGGAGAGAGCGAGACAGAGGAACAGGAGAAAGCGAGACATAGGAACAGGAGAGCGAGACAGAGGAACAGGAGAGAGCGAGACAGAGGAACAGGAGAGAGCGAGACAGAGGAACAGGAGAGAGCGAGACATGCTATTAAGTGAATAAATGGGCAGGGAGATGTTTTGAGAGTGTGTGAGTCGTAGTGTGTATGATCAAGTGTGCGTCTGTACAGTATGTGTGTTGGACAGAGTGGCAGGCCATAGTAGTGTAGTTCACCTTCTTGCTGCAGCCCCGACAGGGGGCCTTGTAGTTGGACAGCTGTTTCTCCACACTGGAGGACTTGTCCACCTTCTTTGGGTCAAAAGGCATGCGGCACAGAGGGCAGAGGGGAGAGGTGACCTGGAGACAAGGCTGCAGACACTCCCCACAGAACCTGCACACACACACACACACACACACACACACACACAGAGAGACCGAGTGGCAGTCAGTCGTTGAATGATACGTAAAGTCTAAACACAAAGTGAATCAGAGCGATTATTCGGAGCGAGTGTCCCCTAAAAATGTGTGCAATGTGGGCACCGCTGGGTGCTGGGCCAAGGTGGGGCTACAAAATGCCCCTGAGGTGGCATGCAAACAGGCTGAGTGATGGGCAGTCACCTCCCATGATGACATGAGTCAGCAGTCAGCACTGCCAGGGGGACCTAACGGGGGGGGGGGGGGCTAGCATAATGCAGGGAGGGAGACATCAGCAAACAGAGGGCCCAGAGAGCTGGTTCAGGGCTGGCCGCGAAACCTCCCCTGACAAATGAGCCAGGGGTTTATACTGCCAGAGTACTGAATCATTGCAGATTTTTACAGCGCTGCTGGATGCTTTATGGCCCTGTCAGCCTGATGGCGAGCGGGTAGGGTAGGGAGGGGTCAGATATGTAAGGAGCCATGTTGCACTTCAGAATTCAGATCTCGCTGCATAGCCACAAACCAGTCTTGGTTCTAACTTTGCGGGTCTACCACTGTTCTTCTCTTTCGGCTGGTGACCAGAACTCACCGCTTGTGGAAGAAGCCGTGCAGTCTGCCCTCAGGCAGGCTAACCAAGTGGCTAATAAACTCAACACAGAGGAGCACTACATAGCGTCAGTCTATTAAAGTAATGGCCCTGTGTTTAAGCACCTTAGTTATCACATTAGCATGGGCCTAGTTTTCATAGCTAAACATCTCTCACTTCACTCCATCCATACTCAACCAGCTACATGACCCATGTGACCTCCTCTGGAGTCACTTCCTTCTTCCCAGTCACACAGGAAACCCCGAAACACTGACAATCTAGTCAAAACATGTTCATAATATCCACAAACTCTGTTGTTTTCCATCCGCCCAACAACACTGTTGAGCTGAGAAGTGGATGAAGCACAGCCTATGTGCCTACATTAACATTCAAAATATGCTAATAAATTAGGCCTCGTGAGTAGGCCCAGACCAATTCTCAAGAGTCCACAATACTTGGAAAGACATTTCTTTGAGAAATTATACATGAGTGCGGAGGCTGGTAATAATATTCTCTGGGGCTATCATTGCCTCGTATTCAAAGGTATACTCAGCTAGCCTAGGCTATAGAACTGCAGCACATCTCAATATCGGAGCAGTACAAGTCGTTTGCCGTCCTTTTCTACTACCATGCTAAACCAATAGCATCATGAAAGACACTGGCCAAATGATTGCTACAATGCTGACACGAGGATCCAACAACATAACATGTTACTGTTTGTGTGTGTGTGAGACTCAGCTAGCATAAATGTCACTGGAGCACATTGCTTTCTGAACCTCATGTCGGAGTCAGTTGCTCCGTGAGGTGGTGTTCGAAGTGCGGGCCTTAGTCTACCCTGCAAAGTGTGGTGTCTATCAGGTTAGATCAAAATAACGTTTGCAGTCTGTCCTCATGCCTATTCACGTTCCCAGACACTCCAGAAAACGATCCCAAAAACCTATTTATAGATCAATAAAACACATAGGTGGGAAGAAGGGACTCAAACTTTTTCCCAAACAAATCGTTTGGGGACCCGTTTGATCAGCTGAGATGTAGTGAAGCTCTCCGTCTGGACAGTGATGAAGGACTGTCTCGGGTTGATACTGTCTCAGAGACTAGAGAGACCAACTTGAGAGGAGCAGCACTGAACAAAGCACACATATTCAAACAGCACTGATGAATACTAAGAGCCCACAGTGCTAAAAGACCATCATTTTGGCCTGTCACACTGACAGACAGACAGAAGTAAAGAGAGAGTACAGGACAGGCAGAGCTGCGACAGTGTCGAACTACAACGGTCTGCAGAACATGAGCCCCTTCAAAATGCTCATTTCCCTCTCCTGCAGAGTACAACTCCTCCACATAAACGTCTGTGGGGGAACTTATCTCCATATCAATGAAATACAAATCTGTCCCAAGTACCCCAGCGGCAGCAGAGGTCTTTCAAAGTAAGCATCCTGAACGGCTTGTAAGCCAACTTATCTTCTAGCCTCGTCTGTCATCACTTGAAAGATGCCTGGGTTTAGCAGACTGCTATTAGACACTTAAATCATCGCCACTGTATTTAACATTCAGACAACGCCACCACCTGCAGGCACACACACACACACAGTATCTAACTGAGAAGGGGCTAAAGAAAGAGTTGTGGTCAAGTGTGTGGTGACATGGGAGTGACAAACACTCAAGGGTGAAAATGGCATTGTTGAAATACTGTTCTGTACTGCCTAGTTGTACACATTTTGGCCATGCCCAATATGCTTCCTGAGTATTTACATTAAATTCTCATCCATAGATAAAAGATAGGCAGTTGCCTAATATTTAGAATATGACACGGGAATGTGATTATTGGGCTACCTAAGGGAGGTGTTAAAGGAGAGGGCGAGGAACGGCCTATTCCCCCAGGAGTCAAAGAGAGTCACCAAAGAGGTCTAGTTATGTGTAAAAATAGTGCCATCTCCCCATTAGAGAGCGAGAGAGAGAGACATTGGCCTCGCCTGACGCCACAGCGCAGCACACACCTGGCCCAAGGATACCGGGATGACTTGCTGATGCATATAGTTTATATGATGACGTATGGTGTTATAAGGAGAGAAGCTCCATAACTGTGTTTGTTTGATCTCCCCTCTCCACCTCCCTCCCTGAAGGAATGAGGCGAGCTGACCATATTTCTGTGCAGAGAATGGAGAGGAAGCCTTCGTGGAGATACTTGCTGCCAATTCAGGAGCTGCAGAGGTAGGCTAATGAGCGCAAATGAAGCCAGGTGCTACTAGAACACAGAAGCCTCGGGGTCGGCTCCACGCCATCTGCACCTCAGCTCAGTTCAATCTACTTCTCAGAACTACAGGAAAGTAGACACTGCAGAGCATAGAGTAGGAGTAAGAACTCATGGGTGTTTCTCCCCCTGAACAGACACAGGCTTCCACCTTAAAACAATCGGATTTAACAGAGCAGAGAGGGTATGAGTTTGCGAGGGCCTTTCACACATTCAGCAAGTTTGACATGCCAGAACATCTTTACATGTGACTTTCAGAAGCTTCGTTCTCCGCTGAAATGAGGCTCTTCTCACACGCCGTCAGATGGGCTTGTCACTGTAACGTCACAGGACAGAATTAAAGGCGTGACATCACAGAAAACCAGCAGCAGAAATGAGGGAAACCATAGAGCTAGCCTGTATAAACTCCTGCAGTATCAGAGGAGACTACTGCCCATTCCAGACAACCCCTTGCTTATACATCCCCTGCCAGCCCATTGAAACACATGGCTTACGTGACACTCCACTGTTAGATGGGGTGGGGGCAAGGACAGTTCGTTTTGACATGACACACCTCAAGGTTCTCTCAGCTGGACATTCTCTGAATGCACCGTAACACCAAAGTCACTGTATCTCAACACAAGGAAAAGCTTCAACGTGCAAGATAATCGCTCCCATGGATCTCACAGGAAAGCCTAGAAGACTGTAGTGGAATGTACATCATAGTGAGCACTCGGAATGAAAATCCAGCAGTAGGCTAGGTTGTGAAACAAACATTTTTCACAGAGAGTGTCACGTGTGCTCCCTCTCCGGCCTCTAGGTCATCAGGCTGCTCATTATGGCGCACACCTGTCACCATCGTTACGCGCACCTGCACGTCATCAGACTCACCTGGACACCTCAGCGCACATTGTTACAAAATAACGCCTCGCCTAAGGAAAGTATAACGGATTTTATATATACTTTTGTGTCAGGTGAAATGACGTTGGGTTCGGGAGCCGCTACAGGCCTTCATTCCTCCGCCGGTTCGCCAGGCTCCTCTCTCCCTCCGCCGGCTCGTCAGGCTTTCATGCCTTCACTGGATTGCCAGGCTCCCCTGCCTCAGCAGGGATGACCTGTCCGCTCCTAATCCCCGGGATCGTCCCTTTGGTTGGCGTCCTGCGGCTGAAGCCACATGT
Organism: Oncorhynchus mykiss; assembly: GCF_057628025.1. Lineage (NCBI taxonomy): Eukaryota > Metazoa > Chordata > Actinopteri > Salmoniformes > Salmonidae > Oncorhynchus > Oncorhynchus mykiss. The sequence continues at coordinate 13,579,394 of NC_143047.1, forward strand.
CGGGGAGGGGGTACCATCACGTGTGCTCCCTCCCCGGCCTCTAGGTCACCAGGCTGCTCGTTATGACGCACACCTGTCACCATCGTTACGCGCACCTGCACACCATCAGACTCACCTGGACTCCATCACTTCCCTGATTACCTTCCCTATATATGGCACTCCTTTTGGTTCCTTCCATAGGAGTCATTGTTTCTTATTATGTTGTGTTTACTTATTAAAACACTTACTCCTTGAACTTGCTTCCCGACTTTCAGCACACATCGTTACAGAGAGGAAGCCAAGAACAGTCTCAGTAATGGCTTAAAAATATCCACCTGCTCTTTGTAGAAGAACCAAAATAGATCTGAGGACATTTAAGGACTGTTTCTGCAAATTATCATCTGCATGAGAGGCAAAACAAACCCTTCAATTCTGACACTGTACTGAGACAACTAAATGAAAGACACTTAAGTCAGCCTTTCAGGCTGCCGCCCACCCACCCACCCACACAGGAAGGTTCAGCTAAAGGTATCCTGATGCAACATCAGACCACACAAAGTGCACGATCAGTTTTCTGCCAGGTTGCAATGCCAATCGTGCTTGGCAACAGTCTTTAGTAGTCTACTGTTTTTTGTTGTTGTTGCTACAATAGTTAAACAGTGTATTGCCCTTTTCCACAGACCCATTTAGCAGAGTGGAGAGCTGATTAGAAAGCCATATTGGCCAGAGGAAACAGACTTCAAATCCAACAGTGGGATCCATGCCAACGCCACAGGAGGCAAAGCAGGTGCACGAGTCCGTGTGTATGTGATTGTGTGCAAGTGAGACTGCATGCTTAAGCAATGCATGCACACCGTAGTGTAGAAGGTAGTGAGTAGTCTCCTCCATGGCCTGGGGGAGCAGTAAGAGGCTCTCATGTGAGATCTTTGTTCAATCTCCCCAGCAGCAGCTCGGCTAGAGCAGGGGAGAGAGAAAGAATGGAACGAGAGACAGCGAAATGTATGCCGCCACACTGCATAGCTGAGTGAGAACGTGAGAATGCAGAACAACCTTGAAGGAATAAAAACTCCTGTTTTGCTCCTTTCCTCCCTCTCTCAACGGGCAAACTTCATCAAATCCCCCCAGACAAGGAGGGAGGTGGGGTAGGAGTCAGGCTGCCTCGGGTTCAGCCCACTAACAACACCACGTGGGGAAGAGAGGGATGGAGGGAGAGAGAGATACAAAAAAGAGAGTAGGCGAGGGACGAAGCTTAGGTAAAGGCTTTGAGCAGGTGTTACTGGACGGTTATGCTGATGCACACAGTATGAGATGCACCCATTTCTCCATTGAAGCTTTTGTCTTATGTTCAAGAGAAGATTGGGGTTGAAACAGCCAGATGGAGACTTTACCACTGAGTGGGATACGGATTAGGTCTGGCCTCTGAGGTTTCAACAGATTGGGGTTTGCGATGAAGACTAAAGTGCATGCTCTGGAGAGTCTGAGTGAGATAATGTTGGGATTGTGGAGCGGTCCTTTTGGGGGAGGGATTTGGAATTTACAAAATGATATACGGTTCCTATCTCAAATCAAATCAAATTTTATTAGTCACATGCGCCAAATAGGACAGGTATAGGTAGACCTTACAGTGAAATGCTTACTTACAAGCCCCTTAACAACAATGTAGTTTTAAAAAATACGGATAAGAATAAGAAATTAAAATAACAAGTAATTAAAGAGCAACAGTAAAATAACAATTGCGAAACTATATACAGAGGGTACTGGTACAGAGTCAATGTGCGGGGGTACCGGTTGGTTGAGGTAGTATGTACATGTAGGTAGAGTTATTAAAAAGTGACTATGCATAGATGATAACAACAGAGAGTAGCAGTGTTGTAAAGGGGGGGTGGGCAATGCAAATAGTCTGGGTAGACATTTGATTAGATGACCTGATCTTATTCATAATATTGTCTATAATCAAATCAATTTTATTTGTCACATACACACGGTTAGCAGATGTTAATGCGAGTGTAGCGAAATGCTTGTGCTTCTAGTTCCGACAATGCAGTAATAACCAACAAGTAATCTAACTAACAATTCCAAAACTACTGTCTTGTACACAGTGTAAGGGGATAAAGAATATGTACATAAGGATATATGAATGAGTGATGGTACAGAGCAGCATAGGCAAGATACAGTAGATGGTATCGAGTACAGTATATACATATGAGATGAGTGTGTAAACAAAGTGGCATAGTTAAAGTGGCTAGTGATACATGTATTACATAAGGATACAGTCGATGATATAGAGTACAGTATATACGTATGCATATGAGATGAATAATGTAGGGTAAGTGACATTATATAAGGTAGCATTGTTTAAAGTGGCTAGTGATATATTTACATCATTTCCCATCAATTCCCATTATTAAAGTGGCTGGAGTTGAATCAGTGTCAGTGTGTTGGCAGCAGCCACTCAATGTTAGTGGTGGCTGTTTAACAGTCTGATGGCCTTGAGATAGAAGCTGTTTTTCAGTCTCTCGGTCCCAGCTTTGATGCACCTGTACTGACCTCGCCTTCTGGATGATAGCGGGGTGAACAGGCAGTGGCTCGGGTGGTTGATGTCCTTGATGATCTTTATGGCCTTCCTGTGACATCGGGTGGTGTAGGTGTCCTGGAGGGCAGGTAGTTTGCCCCCGGTGATGCGTTGTGCAGACCTCACTACCCTCTGGAAGGGTCTTACGGTTGAGGGCGGAGCAGTTGCCGTACCAGGCGGTGATACAGCCCGCCAGGATGCTCTCGATTGTGCATCTGTAGAAGTTTGTGAGTGCTTTTGGTGACAAGCCGAATTTCTTCAGCCTCCTGAGGTTGAAGAGGCGCTGCTGCGCCTTCTTCACAATGCTGTCTGTGTGAGTGGACCAATTCAGTTTGTCTGTGATGTGTATGCCGAGGAACTTAAAACTTGCTACCCTCTCCACTACTGTTCCATCGATGTGGATAGGGGGGTGTTCCCTCTGCTGTTTCCTGAAGTCCACAATCATCTCCTTAGTTTTGTTGACGTTGAGTGTGAGGTAATTTTCCTGACACCACACTCCGAGGGCCCTCACCTCCTCCCTGTAGGCCGTCTCGTCGTTGTTGGTAGTCAAGCCTACCACTGTTGTGTCGTCCGCAAACTTGATGATTGAGTTGGAGGCGTGCGTGGCCACGCAGTCGTGGGTGAACAGGGAGTACAGGAGAGGGCTCAGAACGCACCCTTGTGGGGCCCCAGTGTTGAGGATCAGCGGGGAGTAGATGTTGTTGCCTACCCTCACCACCTGGGGGCGGCCCGTCAGGAAGTCCAGTACCCAGTTGCACAGGGCGAGGTCGAGACCCAGGGTCTCGAGTTTGATGACGAGCTTGGAGGGTACTATGGTGTTGAATGCCGAGCTGTAGTCAATGAACAGCATTCTCACATAGGTATTACTCTTGTCCAGATGGGTTAGGGAAGTGTGCAGTGTGGTTGAGATTGCATCGTCTGTGGACCTATTTGGGCGGTAAGCAAATTGGAGTGGGTCTAGGGTGTCAGGTCGGGTGGAGGTGATATGAGCCTTGACTAGTCTCTCAAAGCACTTCATGATGACGGAAGTGAGTGCTACGGGGCGGTAGTCGTTTAGCTCAGTTACCTTAGCTTTCTTGGGAACAGGAACAATGGTGGCCCTCTTGAAGCATGTGGGAACAGCAGACTGGTATAGGGATTGATTGAATATGTCCGTAAACACACCGGCCAGCTGGTCTGCGCTGATAGACCGGAGTCTCTCAGTTTTGTCCAGGGCAAGGTAATAAGTTAAAAGTCTTCTCATACCAAGATCAATGGCTAAAAATGAGTTGTCCACATGGATACAAACCTGTGAGTCACTGGAGGCTTCAGAGGAGAGGACGGCTCATAATAATGGCTGGAATTGAGTCAATGGAAAGGTATTAAACACCTGGTTTCATGTGGTTGATACCATTTCATTGACTCCATTCCAGCCATTATTATGCCGTGAGTAGGCCTTTAGCGTCACCATGACAATGAGCAGCGCCAGGACATGTGCGTGCAAGTGTACTTTTCTACTCAGCTCTGCGTGTGTGGTAGTGCAATCATGACAACAGTGTGTAATTCCATCATCCCCAGCCCTGTTTTCTCCCGCTGGATTACATCCATGTACATTCCATGCTTCAAGTGTTATTGTCAGGATAATAGCAGAGACAGGACCTTTAGTTCTGGGTTCAACCAGAATCACTGACCTCAATAATGAGGTTTAATTGAAAATACATTCATTCTCCCTGTGGTTATTTCTATAATTAGACTGACTGCATGCATATGTCCCCAAAGGAGAGTTATATGCCCCTCACTGGCACTGCGCTGTATGAATACAGAGCAGAGAACATTTTTTTGTACTTAAGAGACAACGACATGACCACTCCTAGTTGAACTAACGTTAAACACAAAATAAAAATGTACAGCATTAGCCCATATTACACAATGTCATGTTTTCTACACACTTTCATGGGTGTTGATATCTGCTTGGACACTAACTCCTGACGAGGAAGAGGATGGCTCGCGTAAGTGTTAACCTCAGCAGTGGTGTGTGTGATGTGAGATGTTGACATCCACAGAGCCAATCTCACACAGATCGGACTAGCCTACCTGCATGTCAGATAGAAGTGAGCCACAGAAAAGCCGTATGTCACAGGAGGGAGCAGGCAAATGAAAGTGAGAGGAGCTGCTCTGAGTACCTCACCCAAATGTCACCAGCAAACTCAGTACTGCTGGTGGGACAGGCCAACAGACAGCCACACAGCAAACAACATCTAGAGCAGACTATTCAATCCACCCACCAGACCCACATTACACCACTTCCTACAAGACAGACCAAAAACAAACAAAAAAAAGATGGGGCTCTGAGGTCTGTCTGACTCACGTCTTTAAATGAGCGGCCATATTAGCGCTCCCACTGTCAGAAAAATGCAATCCTCAAAAGGGCAGGAGGAACAGTTTGTTTGGCGAGTGACAATGCAGTCAGCTTCAAGTCAACCCTACACATTCATTCCTGTAGACACACAGAAGGTGTCAAAAAGGAAGAATAGCAGGGGACTGTTTTCTGTTTTCAAAACGCCAGTCATCTTTAGTGTTGACAGCACAAGAATGGGCATCAAGTTGCCCTCAAAAAGAACATTTTAGAGTGGACTACATCTAGACCTTTTCTGTGTAACTGTTAGTGATGAAATTCACAGGAGGCAAAAAACCCCACAAAAACACAGGCGGTGTTACTTCGGCTACAGGCCCTACACAGATGTTCATTCATGTTCAGATTAGGGGAACTAGGCACAATTGGTCAATAACGGGTGAAGATGTGGCTCCTCAAAATAGCTTTTTTAAACTCATTCAAATGGCTTATAAAACTGGAGCATTCAGACCCCTTGGTTTTCAACCTTGTGGTGTGTGTTCCTACCAAAACAAGTGTGGCCTAACGATTGTAAAAATGTATCTTATTGAGGAAAAATGAATGCCATGTTCTCAACCTAACTTTTACAACCACTATTCAGCGAGCTTCCTTTCACAGCTGCAGTCTTTTCATGTACATGTGAAATGTGAATTGATCACAGTGAGAGAATGGTGCAGGCAGAAGCTCCGCTCAGTGTTCCAGCTCTGCTCAATGTTCCAGAGGCAGCATCTCACAGATCAAAGGCAACTCTCATGTGCCACACTGAGGTTACATTACCCACGTTCCCGAGGACTAGTCAAGGACATTGTGGCAAGCTTATGCAGTGGTGGGAAACAAACATGAAAAGAAAACTGAATGAAAAAAAAATGAATAATTCGGCTTATTCTCTGACTGAATGCTAAAACGCTACAGAAACATGATAGATCAAACAATGCAATGAGCATCATGAGGATCCAAAACATCCCATTCAACATTTGAATATTGCTGTTTCCACATATCCTAGTGCTGGCTTAAAGTATACAAAACGGTCTTCCTCTTTTCGACAACACGTCTCATTTTAGCCTAGGCAGCCGATCGTGGGCACCATCTAGTGCCCACTATCGGCTGCCTCAGCTAATCTAATTTGTGTTGCATTTCCTCTGTCTGTAGCTATTATGTCTTTATTGTGAAAAAGCTGTTGTCCAACATTTCTCATCAAATCCGCTATAATAGCTAATATTTTACGTCGATATTGCGTTTCGAGAGGCACTGAACTACCACCTAGCCCGCTTTGTTCTACTGAGCTCCCTTGCATTCCCTTTGGCAAGTTGGCATCCCAAGAAAAACAAATACATTATCCCTATCCCAGTTTCAGTGACGTTTTTTCTATCATAGATGTGCCATTTTTGCTGTGAATCATAAGCATTTTATAACAAAACCGTTACTTTAATTGACAAGCAAAAATAAGATTGACAGCTCAGTATCTGCAGACTAATAAGTGACAACTAATACAAATACGAGAGACTATATGCTATATACAATAGCACGTTGTTGTTGTTTAAGTGAGAGACTTGTCTGAGAAGCAAGAGATCACAAATCCGTCAACTTACGTGTGGGCACATCTTCCAATGGTGACAGGTTTATGATACACCTCCAGGCAAATTGGGCAGGAGAACTGGCTCTCGAGACTCTCGCCAGTGGCAGCCGCGGCTGCCCCGTTTTGTTGATGCTGCCTGAGCTGATGAGTAGCCGACACAAAACTGCGAAACATCGCCATCATGAACGAGGATCTTGCTCGCACTTCGTTCTCGACTATGGCTGCAACTACCTGGGTTTATTCACATCGAGTATTTTCATCGATTGTGCACGATGGACATCCTTCGTGTGAATAAAGCGTATGAATAAAGCTACCCAACCTATGAACTGTTTGTGTAAAATAATTTAGCAAACAGACACTACATCAGTCCGCTACACAAGCGCTCGAGAGGACACGCCGAAGCACGAAAGAAGTAAACATTACAAGACAGTGCTGGTTGTCGAGAGGACCCGAGCCGGGCGCTGAGCAGATTATTCGATCTTCAAATAATTTTGATTTACATACAACTGACCAAAATATATCCAGATTATTAAAAGATCGGGGAATTTGCACAACTGCAAGTTCAGTGCGACTCACGAACAAGCCGTACAGCTACAACAAAAAGATTACGTTTCTGGGCATTGAAGTCTCGTTCGCGATGTCACCAATTCATTTTACAGCTGCTTCAAACTACAGTCCCAGAATACATTGTTTCATTGTGTTGTAAAATGTTTACGCTATTAGAGTTATAATTTTCTCTTTTAAGTATGTGTTGCAACATTGATTCATGTGATACATCCACAAAAAGAACAGTGATCCAACCACAAAACGCTCTTCACATGACTACGGAAAGAATCTATAACGTCATCAAAATGCGCTATGTTGTTATTCCAGCACGAGCCTTTTAACAGCTATAAGAAATAGGTTAAAGTTAAATACATCTCGAAATAGCTAAACTAATCTAATGAATTTCTCTTGCTAAATAGAGTTTCCAAAAACGCTGGTATCTGCTCACATAGTTTTAACTGGCTCGCTGGCAAGCTTGAACCGAAAACTCTGTTACAACCACATTCTGCAATTGTTAGCTAGCAAGCTACAATAAATTAGAGCTCCACATAGCTTGCTAACTCGCGCAACTCGACCATGTGCCAGGTTGATGAGGAATACAATGGACAGCTAGATCACAGAGTGACCCCACGGTAAACTATTTGCCCATTTAACAGCTAGATTACCCAGTTGCTTTAGCTGCAGTCAAGCTAATGTAGCTAACCTTAGCTTCGCTACTTAAAGTTTTGTCTGATATAGCAACTGCTTCCAACCGCTCACAATACATTTTTTTATCGCAGTGTCTCCAAGAAGTGTGTCAAATGCAAAGAAAATACAACTGTATTGATCATCCGAGCTGGAGATGCATTTTGCAGGTAACGTTACTTGCAAAAATAAGTTCAATTATCACAAACTAGATGTATTTGTCTCAAGAACTGATCCCACAGAATGTACTGCAAAATGAGTGCTAATTTATAGTGAGTTGTGCATTTTTTGCTCTCATTGTCAGCACATATGCTCTTTGTAGCTAAGCTACCCAAGCGGAAAAGTAATGCATTTATTTGGGTATGTCTTCTGGCCAGGGGCTGCTTCAAGGAGTACTTCATACACAAGTTCCGGGCCATGCTGGGAAAGAACCGGGTCATTTTCCCAGGAGAGAAGGTATTGAATATCCATCTCTAACATGTTTGTAACGTCTTACATAAATCAAACAACTGAGCTGGCATTGTTTCTCTATCGTAGGTTCTTCTTGCAGTGTCTGGAGGGCCAGCCTCGAGCTCCATGCTGTCACAGGTTCAAGAGGTAGTTGGGTCAATGTCTTCCTAGATGTGTAGTCACACTGTATGTTGCAATTACTGAAATATCACAGGGCTGACATTTTAGATGTAACTCATTAACAGTGTCTTCAAATTATTAAGGGTTTCAAACTGTTTTTGTTTTTTGAGTGAAAATGAACAATTTTCTTCTCTCAGGGTTTGAGTCGAGACGCACCCAAGAAGTTGAGATTTGTCCCCGGAATTATCTACATAGATGGTAATGCACAGATGATCATCGCTGCTCTTTGGCAATTATTTTTTTATTTTGTCACTTAGCAGGTGGTTCTGGCCCATTAGACTAGCTCATGTGTGATGATTGTCTATTACTGTATCTTGACAGAGGGCGGTGCCAGTGGTCAAAGCATGGAAGAGCGGAAGAGGGCAGTGGCTCAACTGGAGTCAGTTTTCAGAGCCACTAATTACCCTTACCACATAGTCCACCTGGAGCAGGTGAGCTGCCAAGAGATGGGTCAGAATATTTTTTTTGTACTTCTGTCTAGGATGTGAGACTGAGCTTTGATCATTGGAATTAAATATGTACCGGAATTAAATATGTACAGTGCCTTCGGAAAGTATTCAGACCCCTTGACGTTTTCCACATTTTGTTACGTTAGAGCCTTATTCAAAAATGTGTATAAAAAAAAAAAAAACTCAGCAATCTACACACAATATCCCATAATGACAAAGCAAAAACAGGTTTTTAAATATTTTTGCAAATGTAAAAAAAAACAGGTACTTTATTTACATAATCGAGGCCGTCATTGTAAATAAGAATTTAACCGACTTGCCTAGTTAAATAATGGTAAAATAAAAAAAGATGAACGGAGCAAAGTACAGAGAGATCCTTGATGAAAACCTGCTCAGGACCTCAGACTAGGGCAAAGGTTCACCTTCCAATAGAACAATGACCCTAAGCACACAGCCAAGACAACACAGGAGTGGTTTCGGGACAAGTCTCTGAATGTCCTTGAGTGGCTGAGCCAGAGCCCAGACTTGAACTCGATCTAACATCTCTGGAGAGACTTGAAAATAGCTGTGTAGCGACGCTCCCCATCCAACCTGACAGAGCTTGAGAGGATCTGCAGAGAAGAATGTGAGAAACTCCCCAAATACAGGTGTGCCAAGCTTGTAGTGTCATACCCAAGAAGACTCTGCTGTAAATCACTGCCAAAGGTGCTTAAACAAAGTACTGAGTAAAGGGTCTGAATACTTATGTAAATGTAATATTTCAGTTTTTTTTTATATATATATACATTTGCAAAAATTTCAAAGCCTATTTTCGCTTTGTCATATTATGGGGTATTGTGTGTAGATTGAATGGTTTTTTCTTTTCTTCTCATCAATCAATTTTAGATTAAGGCTGTAACATAAAAAGTCAAGGGGGCTGAATACTTTCCAAAGGCACTGTATTATAGCTTGTCATTATTTAGAGCAGGTATTCCCCAAGTTTTTTGTTTTGTTTTGTAAAAAAAAAAATCTTCATTTTCAAACAGTCATGTATATTTTCCAACGGGGCTATACATTTGGTGTTTTTTTCCCCCTCGCCTGAGTAGCCTCGTTTCACTGCCAAAAATAAAATCAAACCATCTAGTGTCAGCGAAATAACGACACAATGTCAAATACAGATAGCCTAGTCAAATAATTAACATCCAATCACATTAACTGTAACTCTCTCACGGGAATTCCACTAACGGTCCATGTGTAGCCAAACGTAACTGCTGCTCATGTTGATATCTGTACTGATGGCGCAAAAGCCATGACACATAGTGGAGAGGTAACGAGCGTGCAAGCAGTTGTAAGAGCTCTTTGTCACTTCCCACGAACCGGGTTGTGACAAACTCATGCTCATTCTTATGTATAATAAATGTATTGTATAGTGTGTGTGTGGGAGGCTTACAATAATTTGAGAGTGCGCTGACCCTGGTGCTAGAGGGGGTACGCAGCTGGAGGTTGAATGTTTTGAAGGGGTACGGGACTATAAAAAGTTTGGGAACCACTGATTTCGAACATATGGTTGCACCATCATGTCTTATTGTCTTTCGCTTCCCATGGTGTTTCAGGTACTCAGTCTCCCCAGCTCCGTGCTAGAGGCAGGATCCTCGGCAACGGAAAAACCTCAGACTGGGTCGAGTTATAAAGCTGCTGTGGACCACTTCATCCCGACCAGGAAGAACCAGAACCAGCACCCAGACCTCTCTGTGGAGAATGCCCAGAGTCTCCTGTCCAATCTGAGCATGCAGGAGGTCCAGAATGGAGTAACCAGCCCCATCACCCATGAACACACCCAAGCGCTTCAGAGACTGTTTGCCTCTGTGAGGACGCCGACAGCCAAAGAGGATTTGCTACATACACTGAGGTGAGAGATTAGACAGTATCTCTGAGACATGCCATTTACATATCCAAGCATATGGGGGATGAACAAGTATGAAATGCTTCTGAAGGTCTAGTTTGTGTAAAGGCCATTTCTGACAGGTGTAACGTGTGCCTTTGTCCAGGCAGCACCTGATTCTCCACACAGCGAGGACGCAGGGCTACACCAAGGTGATGATGGGGGACAGCTGCTCCCGCCTGGCCATCAAACTACTCAGCAACATCTCTCTGGGGCGAGGGGCATCGCTGGCAACAGACACGGTGAGGGGAAAAAGACCTCCCCTCTTTCAGCTGTAAAATAGTGAACATGATGTTTATGCCCCTCCGTTGCAATATTTAAAGTACCGTTCGAAAGCATCAACGTAGCATTACCCCACGTAGGCATACATTGCGTATTGAGCTCTGGCAGCAGCAGCTGTGCCATTTTGAAATGTTGCTATGTTCACAGGGCTTCTCAGATCCTCGCCACGGAGACGTGGTCATTGTCAGACCCATGAGGGACTACTCCTCTAAAGAAATAGCCTATTACAACAGAATGTTTGACATCCCCTCCGTCTTCATCCCTGGCCTGGACTCTAAGGTGATAGTCGACTGTGTTCTGATTACTACCATTGTTGTCCAGTGTGGTACTGTGTGCCCAGCCAGTATTCTTTTCAAGAGTATTTTAAGAGTTTTCCTCACCGCCTCTTCCAGGCACAAGACAAGGCCAGCATCCAGCGCTTGACAGAGAGCTTTGTCACCAAACTCCAGACGGACTTCCCCTCTACTGTCAGCACAATCTACAGGTGAGGATGGGTAGCACAAGAAGGCACACTAGGAACCAGTTGTAAGAGCGACTTCTATATGGTGCAGTATTTGTAAAGAAAATAGTGGTTGTGTAGGGTTAAAGTAGATTTTTGGGGGTCTTCTAAAGAACCCCACCATTGATTGTTGTTATTAGTTTGCTTACGTGCCATTGTACCTATGCTCACTGTATAGCTGAATATTGAGGACTCGGTCTGTGTCTCTGCCAAAACCCGCAGCCCGGCGTCTGTGAGAGAAGGGACCGAGGGGGATAGCGAGACCCAGAGAGACGGCGTCTGTTTTTCTCTGAAACAAGGGCAGATTTGCATACTGCTGAGACAGGTTCTCAGAAACCTTGTGTTGAATAACTTGTTTTTTTAGCTGCACATGCAGGTTTTGACATAGGAGATCCTTTTGTTTGGGGCAGAACTCAGGAGAGACACCAGTTGTATGTTTGATCTTTGACTTCTGTCTACAGCTGTATTTTGATAAAAATTGTTATGATTTATAAGTGCACGTTTTGCGTGTTCCTTATTTAAGTAAATAACAGAGACCAGAAAAGTGGAACCAACAGTTGAAAGGGGATTTTGTTAAAAGAAGGATACTATATCAATCTTAAGTGAGCCTGTTATGCATCTAGACTCGTGTGAAGAAAGCTGTTGATAATGTTTGAGGATTTTGGTATTGAACACCTGTGATGGTTGTCCTCCAGGACCAGTGAGAAGCTCCACACAGCATGTCCCCCTCAGAACACCAACACACAACTCTCTGCTAAGTGCCTACTGTGTGTCTGTGCCTTGGACACTAAACTAGGTGAGTCACACTGCCAATGTACTAAGATGGCATCACATCACGGAAATGTACTGTACTCACTAAATAAAAATACATGTCATTTTGTACTGAAACAAGTTGTATTTTTCATTTAAATTGTAATACCCTAATCACGTAAATATCTCTTATCTCTACCTATCCCCCCCTCTCTCTGCCTCCCCCTGTACTGTAGAGGAGTTCTCTGCCTACCAGGCCACACTGATCTCAGAGCAGCTGTCTCAGAGGCGGGGCCCAGGCCCTGAGTTCACCCCTGGTACAGCAGCAGCTCCAGGTTCGCCTCCAGCCTCCTCGGCAGGACAGGACCACTCCTCTGGAGGGGGCCAGAGTCAGGGGTGTGAGACTGGAGATGGGGGCTGCTGCTCCTCTGCTAAGTCAGTAGGCATTCATGTCTCCTGTCCCCAATGTATACGTCTCCAATGTTTGCATTACTGTACAGCTGGATTATGTACACAGTGTACAAAACAAAAACACCTTCCTAATATTGCATTGCACCCCTCCCCCTTTTCCCCTCAGAACAGCCTCACTTCGTTGGGGGCATGGACTCTACAAGGTGTCGAAAGCGTTCCACAGGGATGCTGGCCCATGTTGACTCCAATGCTTCCCACAGTTGTCAAGTTGCCTGGATGTCCTTTGGGTGGTGAACCATTCTTGATACACATGGGAAACTGTTGAATATGAAAAACCCAGCAGTGTTACAGTTCGTGACAAACTCAAACAGGTGCGCCTGGCACCTACTACCATACCCCGTTCAAAGGCACTGAAATCTAGTCGTGCCCATTCAGCCTTTGAATGGCACACATACATGTCTAAATTGTCTCAAGGCTTAAAAATCCTTCCTTAACCTGTCTCCTCCCCTTCATCTCCACTGATTGAAGTGGATTTAACAAGTGACACCATTAAGGGGTCGTAGCTTTCACCTAGTCAGTCAGTCATGGAAAGAGCAGGTGTTGTTCATCTTTTGAACACTGTGTATATTCACATGTTTACATTTTAGGGTGAAGTGCCAAGCAACAGCTTGTACAGGAGGCTAAGAGCTAAGAGCAACAGCTTGTGTAAGAGGCTGTGTTTAATTTGGGATGTTGATCCTATTGAATGAATAGAATACTGTGTGTGTTCTTTCAGGGAGCCAGAGACGGGGGATCTTAAAAGCCTGTTGTGTTACAGTTGTAGACTGACCATCAAAGACATGGTAAGGGGAAGGACATCCATCACTTCACATTACTCCTAAACATGACCAAGATAATCTTTACAAAGACCACAGTAGGACAATGTGAACCATGGCTTTTCTCTGTTCTACAGACTGCATTAGACGCCCTTCCCCAGTACATACTGTCAGAGGCTGAGAGGAGACGGTGAGATTAAAACTACATTCTTTACTCAAAAACAAGAAAAACTTGTGAAATAGCTATTTTTAATTTCCCTGTAATGTCTGCATAGAATGTTGAGTTATTACCAGTAGAATTGCACATCCTTCTATTTACCTTGTTACTTCTCTTTATGGACTTGTCTAGGTCTCAGATGAGGGAGGAGATCAGTGAGTTCCTGCTAGATGAGGAAGAGAATGAAGCCATCCCGAGGGTCAATGGGTCATAGTGACTGGACACCGTCCATCGGCACTGCAGTGACACTGTTCCCTTGGCAACCATACAGCCAAGGCTGTTTGTCACAATATAAACAAATATCAATTGCTTGTATTATTTGTTTTCAGTCAGTTTATTCATTATTTGTCTATAAGACAACTATAGACAGTTTAAATCAATCTTAACTGCACCCAAAATGATTTGTACAAGGCACTGCTTGGTGGTGAATCTAAAGTTGATTCAGGTCTAACTAATGAATTGAATATATGATGCTGAAACAATTTGTTTTTCCATGTCAGGAATGAGAAGGATCATTTATTTGTACACATGAACAATATTTTCATTGGTTTAGGAGCTGAATCACATTATATTGGAAATAGAAATGATTATTCTTCCACAACAGAGATCCCATAGCAACAACCTACATGGTTCTACATTAGAACTCCCATCAGCATCACACAGGTTCTCTGAAAATGAGAGCAAACATATGGCAATAAAGTAAAACACATGTTTATTAAAGTTAGGAAAGGTTTTGGTTTTACGTTTTTGCATATAGATTTATGCATATTGGCAACTACTCAAGCAATGGTTGAACCATATTGTAACAGTTCAGAAAAAAAGATTTAAGGCACAATGGTAGATGTGTTTCCTGTATAGTGTCACAATTTGTCAAACTACTCTAGCACAACATTTTCTAGAGATGGGGCTAATGTTGCCTTATGCATTAGTCCAGCATGGAGACATTTTGTATGCTTCAGTCTTTACTCTGTACAGTGTCGCTATACTCTCATTTAACCACAATATATTTTACACTTGTAAAAAATTTAAGATTCAAGTCTTGCCATCAATAAGCCTGTAACTTGTTGCAATGTACAAAGTTAGCTTTCCTCCCAACTGAAGTGTTTCAATTTGTAAACAGTTTGAGTAAGATTCAGAGATTTGGCTGAATATGATCTAATAATGTTTTGATTAGATACAAACACCCTACTTTGGGTCCTTTTTCTCTCAAATTGGCCCCTTTGGCGCTGCATTAGTCCACACTGTGCTGGTCAGCGTATTGAGGATCCAGCCTGTGATCTGTCTGGTGGCCTGGCTCTTCATTAAGGGGTAGTGTCTGTAGGTCGAGCCGGCCATCACACCTCATTCAGAAGCCGATCTTTCTGTTGGAACACAGGCAATAAGACAAGAGGAGCCTGGCTTTTGTCTGTGGGCAAAGTGCAAAGCATCTAACCTGCCCTTCTGATTGGAGAGGCCTAGCCAATCCTTCCATAACCAGGGGACAGGCACTGGAGCAGACCCTTGGCCGTCACACAGCCTCTGGCTCACTGTCTTCTCAGTACAGCCCACCAGCAGAGGCAAATAGCACTCTTTAGTGTACAGAAACAGACAAAACATCCCTTTCCCCCTGGTTAAGAGAAGGGGTTAGTGCACAGTGAAACTAGACCCACTGGAGCTAGCATTGGGTCTTTTAGAAGAAGACCAGGTAGAGGCACCCCTGTGTGTGAGACAGCCCCAACCAGGGGTGCTCTGGATGGGACAGGACAGCTGGGGGGAGGGGGGCTAGCGATTGTCACTTGATAGCTTGTCTCTTGTCCACTTAATCATAGTCTCTGGTGAGCGGTAGAGGAAGATGAGTTTGGAGTAGAGCTCCTCTTCCAGCTCTAGCTCTCCTGTCTCCCTGACCAGGAAGATGTCTGTGCACAGCTTGAGGATACGGTTAACACAGGGCAGCTCCTCAAACATAATGGAGTGCGAGATCTCACTGAAGAAGCCCCTCACAAACTTCCCGATCACCAGCACCACAGACACGTACAGACCCATGATCCTGCAACAGAGAACAAGTGTAGAATGAGCATAATTGAACATAGACCTCTCTTCTATTCAAAATACAGTCATTTCCCACTCAATAGTTTGAATGTAAATCGAGTGTATTAGATTAGCTGGACTTGGCTACCATTGAGGAGACCGGTAGGCACAGATCCTTACCCATATCCAGCCAGGAAACCTAGGCTGGGGGGGCTGACTTTGTCGTTGAAGATGACCATGGGAAGGACGCCGCAGGCCCCTGTGGACGGAGGACAGTCGGCGATGCTGATGTCCCACCACTCCTGGGCCCCACGGGTGCTGTTCAGAGAGCGGTCCCTCATCAGAGACAGTGTTACATCCTGGTAGCCCTCCTCGTCACCTGCAACATAACATGGTGTCAGAGAGACAGTAACACAGACTGACTGCCTATGTTTCAGCTTTGAGCTTCCTTATAGACGGGTTGGTTGTCTAGCAACAAAACCGATGCGTGCGCAACTATGGGGCAAAACAGACGGAGTTGGCTTAGATTGTTGACAACATGTCAACTATATATATCGCCTCCAATGTTTATTGAAAAAAGAAAGAAAGCTGAACAATGAGCACTTGTCTGTCAAATAAGTCGTCACAGCTAGCAAATTTTTGCCATATTAGTTGACGTGACATCAGACAAAACATGACATGGTATCAAGAACAATATCAAACAAGCTGAAACGAGACACTTACGATTCACCACAGGACAGTTTCTTGTCATTGTTGCTAGGTATCTGGCCTTCTACCCCTTTGAAGCGTGTGCATCGTTCTCGTGACGTTGTCAGCTAACCCGTCTATATTTCTAGTACTGTGGCAAGAATGATGTTTATACAGAAAAGCCGCTCTGACCTTCATACAGCTGGTCGACTGGTTTGGCCTCGGCTCCGTTCGGTGCTCGGATATAGTTGGGGAACATGTGAGGCACACGTCTGATAAAAAAACAGATCATGTCAAACAGAATTCAGGACAGGATTTCAAACAGCAGAAATGTAAATACTACATTTGACTTTGAACGGAGAGCAGAACATACACAGGGTCTGTGCGGTTCCCCACTAGCAGTGAAGCCAGGTCTGCTCTGACCGGGTTGCCTGGATCCAGATCGATGGAGTACTTGTCAGATGTGTGCTCCACAGTGCCGCCCTTGCCAAGGTCCCTGAAGAAAGAGACAGACAAACATATCTGAAATATAGAAAACCACAGGGCAACTACTTGAAACCACACACAAACAGCAGCATACACATACAGGTGCACACACACCCATGCACACACACACCACACCCAGCTGACCTCTGGAAGGTCCAGGCCAGGCGTAGGGTCATGTCCACAGGGCTGCCGAGCAGCTCCTTGACCACCTCCTGTCGACTGGGTGGGCTGATCCTCCACACTGACCCTGAGCTGCCCTCGATCTTAGCTGTCACTATGTCCTCATAGCTGTAGAGGGTGATGAACTGCATAGCCCTCTGCAGGGGACACACGCAGACAGTCAGAAGTTAGAACTGCCTACCGCGGAGGCAAATAGAGAGCAGCAGAGCTCAAGTCCATGTTTGTTGTATTCATCATCCAACAGGGATCACTTACTCACAGTCACACAGTTGTACACAATTTGTTTAATTATACTCTAAAACAGGGTGCACGAGGGAAGGAAATTAGTTGAGCTCTTTACAGTAGAGTTGGAGGTATTATTACGTACAGCATTGTCATAGAAATTGGTGGTGAGTTTGTTGTAGTCCTCCTCAGTGAAGGACTGAATGGACTGCTGCTGGACACTCATGGTGAACAAGGGCTATGGAGAGGGACAACGGTTAACGTTTCAGTACAACAACTCTAACATGAGCACATTTCAAATGTATCTTCCATAGATTCTCCATTGCTTGCTTTTTAGTGCTGGACTAGACTTGCTGTTGAACATGACCATGGGCAGTATGGGTCCGCTGCCCTTAGAGTGTAAACTGTGCTCACTATAATTCCCCCCAGGTATTACCTCATATCCTCCTAGCTTGACGGTCACTGTGACATCCACAGGGTGATTGACCACGCCCACAACCGATCTGACCAATGAGATGAAGAGCAGCGGGAACCAGATGATGCAGATGAGGAAGAAGATGATGAGTCCTCCCATCCCATACTTCACTATCTTCTTCTTCTTCTGGCCTTTGGGCTGAGGGTATTTCTGCGGATGAAGAGGAACCAGCTGTAAGAACCGCTGGCCTAATCACATACTACAACAGACGGCAAGGGATTTTATCAACTGCATTTGTAATCTAGAGGTCTTTGTACCTTCTCTGTCTCACGGCTGCACTTGATGATGAAGATGTTGGCGTAGATGTCTTCCACACACATCCAGTTGGAGAGGGACAGAGTGGTGTCAGTCCAAACCCAGTCCATCACTGCCCGGAGCTCCACCAGGAAAGGCACCAAGCGGAACCTGAGAGCAGACAGATAGACAATATGACCCTGTATGACCCAACCTCATCCCATCACCTCCCTGAACAGGGAGACTCCCTGACACAAACATATGATATGGTGTGGCAGAGTAGGAGATTATGAATGGACAGACTCACCCTTGGAAGAGGAAGAGGTTGAGGTGGTTGAACTTCTTAGTGAGGAAGTTGCCCAGGATCCGGGTGGGGTAGCCACAGCGGATCTGATAGGCCGACAGGGCAAAGTAGATACACTTGAAGAAGTACCAGAGCTGAGCCACCGAGTTTTGACTGAACATCCTGAGAGGACAGAGGGAGACACCTCAGCACACACCTCAGAGAAATGATGCAATGGGCACAGCGCTTAAGGACTGTCGAACATCACGAAGATAGACAAACATATCGTCCTAAGGGTGATTAAATAGACCAGATGTAATGAGGTGCATCACTCTGCGGAAACACCTTCCTCTTCCTCACCTCTCAGTGACAGCAGGCAGGATGAAGAACATCCAGAGGTGGATGCCGAACACCAGGATGATCTGGAAGATGAGCTTGCCCAGGACGGTCTTGCGGAGGTAGAGGGCTCGGTCGATGATCATGGTGCTGAACTGGATGAGCAGCATCACCAGGAAGGCCTCGGGCACCTGGTCCTCTGACAGCGTGGAGGCAATGTCTGCTGCGGCCGAGTGTTTCTGAGGCACAACGGGCAAACCGTTAAGTCCACAGAATGCTGTTATAGTGTCCTGTGACCAAGCACAGAGCTTCTAAAGATGGCGTTTTGATGGTTTAAATCGGAATAACATGTAGGGGGGGACGCAACAATGAGTAATACAATATCGGAATTGTTTTGAGAGGTTTGAAAAGTTTGAGAGATTTTGCCGGCGCAGGTATAGGAATAGGTTGTGGGCCAAGAGTGGCCTCGTACACAAAGTGAATTTCATTGCAGTCATGTAAACAGTACTCACTCCAAAGGCCCAGAACCCAAAGACAATGATGATGAAATCCACCACGTCAGTGAGGAACATGAGGGCGTACACATCAGTGGCAGCACGGTACGGCGCATGTAAGATGTCACTGATGAATTCGTGACAAGGCTTGTAGACATCCCGCACACTACAAAGAGGATTGGGGAATCAAATCTCAAGATTATAAGAGGTCCACTGATTCGTACATCACAGTAATCGTGTCACAACCAACTACACTTCTAAATGCAAATCAAACCCCACAGAATGATTTACAAACAATAATAACATTATAGAATCCACTTGTTATGTAATTGTGTGACGTCTGTATTGTCTGACGCGCTCTCCAGTGAGTGACTTCTGTGTACTTACGCTGTGATGGTGAGGTGCTTGATCTTCTCTCCCGCTGCTATCAGCTTCTTACTGGCTGCCTCTCTACGCTTATCCTTCTGTTTCTTCTTCTGCTCCTTCTTCTCAGCCTTGATATCTAAGGCTTCTAGGATCCAAACAGAATACAAATCATTTCACTGTAACTCGGAGGAGGGCAGTCATAAGGACACACAAGCCCTTCATTCACGAACGTCTTCATTCTCCCTTCTACTGCTAGTTTCTTTAAGTCACCTTTGCTTAGTTGTTTTTTCTTGCGGAAGCGCATGATGCTGCCCTTCTTCTTGGGTCCCTCCACAGGCAGGCTGGGGGGCGGCTCTGGGGTAGGGGCTACGCTGGTGCTGGGCTCTGGTTCGGGCTCTGGTTCAGGCTCTGGTTCGGCCTTCTGGTTCTTGTCCGGTTTGAGTTCCTCCAGGTCCATGAGGCTGAGTCCTGGGCTGGGATGGACAAGGACCTCCACCCCTTCTCCTCCCTCCTTCTTGTTGGCCTCCTTTGATGGACGCGAGGGCTTCTCCTCCAGAGCACATTCCTGGTCCCACAGGCCATACCGCTGGTGAGAGACAGTGAAGAAACAAAACCGTTATGAGTATTGAATCCAAATCTTGTGGTAAAAACGTATGATCATGAATGCCAAGGCCAACAGAGTCACGGCAGAGAGTTCAATGGTGGGCTGGTATACCTGTAGCAGTGAGCGATGGAAGAAGAGAGCCAGCAGCTGCAGCAGATCATAGCGGATGTAGTTATCAGTCTTCTCCAGGCCCAGGATACGAGGTGGGAAGAAAGGCTTGTCCTCGTTCAGCGTGAGCTCATATACACTGTTCCACGGGAAGAAACCAAACTGGAACAGGTACTTTACCACCACCATGACCTGAGTAGAACCGGAACCAACCAGAACAATGCAGAGGGGAATTCTTTATTTTTTTGTGTTAAAAAAATAAATAAAAATTACCCCTTTTTTCTCCCCAATTTCGTGGTATCCAATTGTTGTAGTAGCTACTATCTTGTCTCATCGCTACAACTCCCGGACGGGCTCGGGAGAGACGAAGGTTGAAAGTCATGCGTCCTCCGATACACAACCCAACCAGCCGCACTGCTTCTTAACACAGCGCGCATCCAACCCGGAAGCCAGCCGCACCAATGTGTCGGAGGCTACACCGTGCACCTGGCAACCTTGGTTAGCGCGCACTTCGCCCGGCCCGCCACAGGAGTCGCTGGTGCGCGATGAGACAAGGACATCCCTACCGACCAAGCCCTCCCTAACCCGGACGACGCTAGGCCAATTGTGCGTCGCCCCACGGACCTCCCGGTCGCGGCCGGTTACGACAGAGCCTGGGCGCAAACCCAGGGACTCTGATGGCACAGCTGGCGCTGCAGTACAGCGCCCTTAACCACTGTGCCACCCGGGAGGCCTGGGAAACATAGTTTAACATAAAGAAACGTATCTGATACATGACCATCTGTTAAATGTTATTTGTATTTATTTTTGTAAAAGCTAACAGCCTGGAACGGGAACAGAGTGGAATAAAGCCCTAAATTAGGCCTGGAAATCTGGAATGCAATTTGGTTTCTACCGTTGGTTAACACCAGGTGTTCAATAAAAAACAGTCTTACACATGACATACTTCACATCTTACGCATGTTTACACCACTTTAGCCAACGAAGGCAAGAGGAGGGAGAAGATAGCATTGCACAGGTGCAGACGCTCACCATGTCTCAACAGGCTTGCATAGGTGTGCACTACCATACTACATCGGTGCAACAATAACAATCCATAAACCAGCTCTGTCTTGGTACCAACATTTTCAAACCAACAACGACCCACCTCAGTGTAGACAATAGCGGTCATCCAGAACTTCTTGGTGGGGCGTGGCACGGCCAGCATGGCCCAGAGGAAGATGAGGATGGGCAGCACCACTGAGATGACAGAGGCCGTCACCATGTTGTTGAGCACGATGATGAAGTAGCACACCAGCTCTGAGTTGGCAGCCAGGAGGTTGTACAGGGCAAACTGCAGCTTCAGCAGGCGGTTCTGAGAGGAGTAGAACTCTCTACACTGGACCAGCTCCTCCACAAAGAACTGCCTGAGTTAGAGGTATAGAGACATTGGGGTCAGTACAGTTCATACACGCAGAACATACACACGTGGGGACAGTTGGCAGTCTGAGTCAATCAGGCTTGAAGCTGGAGTCTGTAGCATGTCAACTGTAGAGATCTTCTGGGAACATTGTAAGGTGTATGTCAGTACCGGTCAGTGAGCATCTCGCTGGCAGTCCTGGAGTGGCGGTAGCGGCTTATGTGCTGTGGTTCTGGCTCCACCCCCAGCAGCTCCAAAGTGGGCTCTGAACAACACAGGGTGGTGCCGCTATGACGCTCACGCTCGCTCAGCTCACGCTCGCTCAGCTCACACTCGCTCAGCTCCTCCAGCTCCAACCCACTACAACATAACACACAGGTAAGCAAAACACTTAACACTGACTGAATTATATACTGAACAAATATATAAATGCAACATGCAACAATTTCAAAGATTTTACAGAGTTACAGTTCATATGAGGAAATCAGTCAATTGAAATAAATGTATTAGGCCCTAATTTGTGGCATTGTGTTGTGTGACAAAACTGCTAATTTTACTGTCCCCAGCACAAGGTGCACCTGTGTAATGACCATGCTGTTTAATCAGCTCCTTGATATGCCACACCTGTCAGGTGGATGGATTATCTTGTCAAAGGAGAAATGCTCACTGACAGGGATGTAAACTAATTTGTGTAAACTAATTTGTGCACAAAATTTGAGGGAAATAAGCTTTTTGTGTTCATGGAACATTTCTGGGATCTTTTATTTCAGCTCATGAAACATGGGACCAACATTTTACACTGCGTTTAAACTTTTGTTCAGTGTAGAGCAGGTATTCTCAAACTGGGGTAGGCGCAAAGCCGTCGGGGCTACGCCAAATAAAAATGTGATTAACATTAAAGAATAAAAATAATAATAATAATTAAATGTTTATTTTTTCACAGTTTCAAACAGTCCATGTATATTTTCCAACGGGGCTATACATTTGGCTGAGGTTTTTTCCTCGCCTGAGTAGCCTTGTTTCACTGCCAAAAATAAAATCAAACCATCTAGTGTCAGCGAAATAACGACACAATGTCAAATACAGATAGCCTAGTCAAATAATTAACATCCAATCACATTAACCGTTACTCTCTCGCAGGAAATCCACTAACGGTCCATGTGTAGCCAAACGTAGCTGCTGCTCATTTAGTTTGCTCAGAAATGGTTAAAAAAAGTAAGGCCCACGTCCATAGAGACACATACCAGCTCTACTGGTAGTACTGCTACTACCAGCAGTACTACACCTGCACTTGTCGACAACACAAGTTGGTCTGCTTCCACGAGCACATCCAATGCTAGCATTAGTAAATCTACATTTGTTGTTAGCCCAGCTAGCATGGACACTGACAGTTGTGAATCTGATGCAGCCGAAGAGATGCCATTAATAAGAAGGGGCTAGACGCGTCTTCTATGGTGAGCTACTGAGTGGCTTTTGTGGAGGACTTTATTCTTCCTGCTGCCATGGATATGGCTGGGACAATCCCGGGGGAAAAGGCCAAAAAAAAACTATACAGACAATGCCTTCATCAAACAAAACTGTTTCATGACTCATCAGTGACATGGCTGTAGATGTTATGAAACAATTACTGCCAGTGAATTCAATGCGTTATAACTGGATGAGTCAGCAGACGTGGCGGGCCTGGCACAGCTGGTTTATGTCCGTTACGTTTATGGGGGTCAATTAAGGAAGACATCCTCTTCTGCAAACCACTGGAAACCAGGACAACAGGAGAGGATATTTTTTTTAAAGTGCTGGACAGCTTTGTGACATCAAATGGACTTTGGTGGTCAAGATGTGTTGGTATCTGTACTGATGATGCAAAAGCCATGACAGGGAGACATAGTGGAGAGGTAACACGCGTGCAAGCAGTTGCTCCCGATGCTACTTGGGTACACTGCAGCATCCACCGAGAGGCTCTTGCCTGACAGCCTGAAGACGTTTTGGAGACTACAGTGAAAATGGTTAACTTTGTTAAAGCAAGGCCCCTGAACTCTCGTGTATTTTCTGCAATATGCAATGATATGGGCAGCGACCATGTAACGCTTTTACAACATACAGAAGTGCGCTGGTTATCAAGGGGAAAGTATTGATACGATGTTTTGAATTGAGAGACGAGCTTAAAGTTTTTACTTGTCTGACCACTTACATGATGACTATCTGGGTGATGTTGTTTCTCACCTAAATGATCTGTATCTAGGATTACAGGAACTCTCCACAACTATATTCAATGTGTGGATAAAATTGAGGCTATGATTAAGAAGTTGGAGCTCTTCTCTGTCTGCATTAACAAGGACAACACACAGGTCTTTCCATCATTGTATGATTTCTTGTGTGCAAATGAACTCAAGCTTACGGACAATGTGAAATGTGATATAGCGAAGCACCTGAGTGAGTTGGGTGCGCAATTACGCAGGTACTTTCCCAAAACGGATGACACAAACAACTGGATTTGTTTCATGCCCTGCCTCCATTCCACTTAACAATACCTGAACAAGAGAGCCTCATCAAAATTGCATCAAGCGGTTCTGTGAAAATGTAATTTAATCAGAAGCCACTGCCAGATTTCTGGATTGGACTGTGCTCAGAGTATCCTGCCTTGGCAAATCGCGCTGTTAAGATACTGATGCCCTTTGCAACCACGTACCTATGTGACAGTGGATTCTCGGCCCTCACTAGCATGACAACTGAATACAGGCACAGACTGTGTGAAAAAGGATTTAAGACTGAGACTCCCTCCAATGCAACCCAACATTGCAGAGTTATGTGCATCCTTTCAAGCACACCCTTCTCATTAACCTGTGCTGAGTTATTCACAATTTTCAATGAACAAATAAGGTTTTATATGTAAGATGGTTAAATAAATAGCAAAATGATTGATTATTATTATATTATTATTTGTGCCCAGGTCCTACTAAAGCTCTTTGTGACTTCCCACGAGCCGGGTTGTGACAAAAACTCATTCTTATGTTTAATAAATGTATCGTATAGTGTGTGTGTAGCAGGCTTACAACGATGACAAAAAAACAACATTTGAGAGTGCGCTGACCCTGGTGCTATGCAGCTGGAGGTTGAATGTTTGAAGGGGTACGGGACTATAAAAGTTTGGGAACCACTGGTGTAGATGATTACAACTAGTAAGAAAAGGACATATAAATTCTGTTAAATTCTATTCTGTTCCTCCCTCGAAAGAGATATTCAATATTAATGTGCCCAATAGGTTAAATGGGCTATCACCTTCACCAACCTGGTGGCACTGGTTCTATTCACGTGGTCCGTGTCTCCCTCTATGTCTCCCAGACAGGTCTCCATAGTGGGGCTCTCGCTGCCCTGGGACAGCTGATCCTCCATGGGCTCCCTCAGAGATCCCTGTTAAACACTACAGGGTTAGGGTCCATCACTGGTCATACTGGGACAGTGGCCCACTAGAAGTAGATGACTTCTGGTTGTGGGAGGTACTTTATAACTGACCTGGCTGACGTTGTGTATGAGGTGGTAGCGTTCGTTGCACAGCACGGTGGAGGTGTCCACGTACTGCTTGGTGATGAGGTTGAGCCACTCTGTTAGGCCATCCACCATGGCCAGGAACACGATCCACAGCAACATGAGGATGTCCAGGATCCTCTGCACGATGTCTGCCTTCCCTGGAGCACAGCATGAGATTATATTGCACTAGGTCATATAGACAAAAACATGTGTGAAACTTAATGAATAAATGGCATTATTTAAAACACTGGGAATATAATGGGCAAAATATGAAATAAACCCTCAAAATACCTGAGCCCTCTCCTTCAAGTTCGTCATTGTCGTCTATCCCTTCGTGTGAGATACTTTCTTCAAATTCAAGACTACCTTCATGACCTGTAACAGAAAAAACAACAAAAAGTTAAACACTGTGTGTGTGTGTGTGTGTGTGTGTGTGTGTGTGTGTGTGTGTGTGTGTGTGTGTGTGTGTGTGTGTGTGTGTGTGTGTGTGTGTGTATGTGTGTGTGTGTGTGTGTGTGTGTGTGTGTGATCTCTGACCTGATGCTGGAGAGCTGTCCTGTTCCCTCTGCCGTCTCTCCTCTCTTTCCAGCCTCCTCTGTTCTTTCTGTCTCTCCTGGCGTTCCCTCAGTGTTGCCTTGGCGCTGGTCACCCACGCCCGGTACGCCAGCTGTGAGGGCACAATACTGCATTGTGAAAAGCAAGCTTTGGAGTATCTTGAGTAATATTGTTGTTTTTGCACATTTCTGTGCAATTTAACACTGTGACAATGCTGTGGTGGCAGAGGCTGTGTTTACTGTCTAAGGTGAACTCACCTGAAAGGCAGTCTGTTTCTGAGGCTTTTTTTCTTCTGAAAATAGTTCTTCTTCCTCCTCACTGTCTGACTCAAACAAGTAGTAATCCCCAGAATGCAACACTGCAGAGGTAAACAGAAACCATCCAGATGATATCAATACACGGGGACAGGACAGACCATGGGTAGTGAATGCATTCTCCGGTAGTACACCTAGTCATAACTCATATACACCGAGACCACTTCAAACCCAGGAGTGTTTAGTGCCTGATTTTCAAACAAAACTGAAACTAAGGAAACTGACTAGCAGCATTGGACAATGCCGTTCTGTCTGAGGAAGGAAATAATGAAAACAGATGTGGGGAAAGACAGGCCAAATAGACCGGGAGATTACAATCCTCTACTGGTCTGCAGCTGCAATTCGAAGAGTATAGAGAAATATGTGTACTATCCCCATGTGTAAGACCTATTCCATTATGAAACACTATAGGTCTGCTAATAAACTGTGACAAACTCTGATTGGTTCTGTCCTAAGGCAAACTCTATCAGATTTCTGACTGTGCATGTAAACAGTGCAGGCCGGCTCAGCCAACCATTTCCCCATCACTGACAGAAGACATCAGATGCAGATGCCGCTCACCGCAGGAGAAAAATACTCCTATTTCAATATCAAAGATCCCAGACAAATCTAATTTCCGGACCTCCTGAGGCAGACAGATGGAAGGTATTTTATTTGAGCTAAGGGCATCTTGGGACACAGCCCAGCCTCGAGTAATGACGTGATTCTAACTGACTGCATGATCTTCCAGAAGAAGTCTCTCAGACACAGTTGCATTACAGAGGATAGAGAGTGCACAGTCACATAAACATATACAATATTATATACATGGATGCTCATAGACACACCCGGAACATGCACATACAGGCACACGACAAGCAGCTGCATGCACAAACACATCCATTTAAGAACTTGGTGTGAGATAAATGCGGGGTCAGATACTGTGGAGATGGAGGGATGTGGAGAGAGTCAGTCTGGCACTGACATATACACAGACAGAGGGCTATATAGTGGTGGGCTATGGAGCAAACCTTTAGCATGGTCCAGCCAGGGCTCTTGCCACTTCTTGCCACGCTTGTGGCTTCTCTTTTCCCTCTGTGGCTCTGCGGGGTGAGATGAAGGGCCTCAGGCTTTACCAAACAGCAAACACACAACACAACCACCCTCAAACCATAATCTGTAGCGGTGGGTTGTTGAATTTCTTCAAAACATTTTACTAACGGTTAATAGGATGATTCATGACAGCGAGAGCACAAGTCCAAACCAAAGCTCATTTCATGCCTGCTGGATTAGTACAGAGTAATGAAGTTGAGTACCTGATGCCGGATCCGCCTTGGTGTCCAACTTCCGATGGCCCTCTTTACACTTCTCCTGTTTGGAGCGGATCCGTTCCATCCTGAGGGGAAGGGCAGACACAGTCTGATGTCATAATGATGAGCACTGACTACGTTACCCTCTCTCTCTCATTCCTCTCTCAGTTCTTCTACATTAGTTGTATATAATTAAGCGGTCATATATGGCACTTGACCACACTACAATCTTGTTTTTTTGTGTTTTCCAGAGATCGTTCATCTGCTGTCACATTCATCAGACATATTCAGAGGGAGATTAATGGCCTTGCTAGTGGCCATTCTTGGCTATTGGTTAGTTATGAGAGCTGGCTCTCTCATTAGCCTGTTTTAGCGTGATACATGAGGAATGGCTCAATGTGTTGAGAACAAGGAAAGCGGTCGTTTCTATGGCTACTCACGATCTCTTGAGCTGCGAGAGGGACTTCTTCTCTACTTCCTGGTGGAAGCGCATGTTCTTCACAATGCTGGCCCTGAACAGCTCAAAGCCCCTGTCCCAATCAAAACATCAGGTCAACATAACATGTTTCCATACAGTACATACAGACTGAACACACAGCAAAACACCCATCAAAACTGTGTTGCAGGGGAATGTCGTGGCTTTTAGGGTGCCCTCCAGGGGGTGCTGTGGAGACCAGTGCTCACCGGGAGGCTTGGCGGGCAGAGGCCTGCAGGTCGGCTGTCACGTGCAGGAAGTAGCAGCTGAGGAACACTCTCCTCTGCAGCAGGAGGAAGAAGAAGCAGATACTGTCCCAGATGATCCCTGCCTCCTCTACAGGCAGAGTACACGCCTTATCGCTCACACTCTTAGCTGTAGAACACACACACACAAGCATACAAAGTCCGCTTTGGTTATTCTATAATATCATTGTTTAACCTGCCAATTTGGAGGGTGATGTGTGTTCACTCATAGAGATAAAAGAACTGTATCCATCTGTATGTGTTGAGTACTCACGGTCATAGTAACCCTTCACTGTGCAGACCAGACTGAAGAGTTGGATCACCCAGCAGAAACCTCTCTGCATCTCCACCACAAACACACAGGCCAAGATCTGGGGACAACACACACTCTCACTTAAAATGTACGCAAGCCTAGCAGTTCACCTAACCAGGTTCATTTCCACCCTGTATAGGCGTATGGTTACAGTATGTGGGTGTCACAGCGAGGTGCATAGCCACTCACAGACAACATGTTCTTGGAGATGATTACGGCCACGTTGTAGATGATGAGGCAGTCCCACATGACCAGGCGCGTGCGGGAGGGCTTCCTGAGCAGCTTGGTGCCGAAGAGCAGGAAGAAGAAGCAGGCCAGCAGGTAGCCCAGGCCGAACACACTGATCCTGGTGGCCCCCGTCACAAACACCACCGACAAGACAAACCAGAACATGTGACGGAACACCAGCACCTTGGCCATGTCCAGGTAACACCTGGAGGAGAGGGGGAGAGAGAGACGAGAGTTCATGTTGATACTGTAAACTGGTAGGTGTAGTTGAGGATGTATAATAATTAGTGCAGAGTTTTTCCTGGTCAGGTCGCATGGTCAGGAAAAACTCCCACCCCTCATAATAATGCCTGAAGGGTATAAAGAGGAGGAGTGTGGTTATAGCTGCTGTTAGGTCAGTTGTTATCGGTGTCTGGTCATACAGTACCTGCAGTTGATGAAGTTGGGGGCAGGGTTGAAAGGTCGCTCGTCCATGGGGTTAGGGTCGTCTGTGTTCTCCCCAGCCAGAACCATCCACTCCTCCCTCTTCTCATCCTCAAACACCTTCCACTGCTGAGAGGCACACATCAGGAGGACAAAGTCCGCTGGAGGGACCAGATACAGACACAACCATCAGCATCAGACAGGAGGAACGCTACAGTAGAACATCAGCAAATTGCTAATTAACCATTTTTTAGATTATGCATCTATGACCAGGATATTTAGAGGTCAAACAAACACAGGTCGTAGCGTTAGTAGGCCACAATATCACTGAGGTCAGGGGTCAGATGAGACAGGAGACTCACCAATGAGGTTCTTGGAGTTGGGGATGGTGTAGAAGTCTGGGAGGTAGATCCATTTGATGAGTGCTGAGTTGATTATGACGGGGGTGTTCCATCGCCAGGGGTAGTCTGTAGAGGGAGGGACATACACTGTCAGGTACTGTAGGTACCAGGGGTAGTCTGTAGAGGGAGGGACATACACTGTCAGGTACTGTAGGTACCGGGGGTAGTCTGTAGAGGGAGG
Source organism: Oncorhynchus mykiss (assembly GCF_057628025.1). Lineage (NCBI taxonomy): Eukaryota > Metazoa > Chordata > Actinopteri > Salmoniformes > Salmonidae > Oncorhynchus > Oncorhynchus mykiss. Next base: position 13,608,926 of record NC_143047.1, read on the forward strand.
GACATACACTGTCAGGTACTGTAGGTACCAGGGGTAGTCTATAGAGGGAGGGACATACACTGTCAGGTACTGTAGGTACCAGGGGTAGTCTGTAGAGGGAGGGACATACACTGTCAGGTACTGTAGGTACCAGGGGTAGTCTATAGAGGGAGGGACATACACTGTCAGGTACTGTAGGTACCAGGGTTAGTCTATAGAGGGAGGGACATACACTGTCAGGTACTGTAGGTACCAGGGTTAGTCTGTAGAGGGAGGGACATACACTGTCAGGTACTGAAGGTACCAGGGGTAGTCTGTAGAGGGAGGGACATACACTGTCAGGTACTGTAGGTACCAGGGGTAGTCTGTAGAGGGAGGGACATACACTGTCAGGTACTGTAGGTACCAGGGGTAGTCTGTAGAGGGAGGGACATACACTGTCAGGTACTGTAGGTACCAGGGGTAGTCTGTAGAGGGAGGCACATACACTGTCAGGTACTGTAGGTACCAGGGGTAGTCTATAGAGGGAGGGACATACACTGTCAGGTACTGTAGGTACCAGGGGTAGTCTATAGAGGGAGGGACATACACTGTCAGGTACTGTAGGTACCAGGGGTAGTCTATAGAGGGAGGGACATACACTGTCAGGTACTGTAGGTACCAGGGGTAGTCTGTAGAGGGAGGGACATACACTGTCAGGTACTGTAGGTACCAGGGGTAGTCTGTAGAGGGAGGGACATACACTGTCAGGTACTGTAGGTACCAGGGGTAGTCTATAGAGGGAGGGACATACACTGTCAGGTACTGTAGGTACCAGGGGTAGTCTGTAGAGGGAGGCACATACACTGTCAGGTACTGTAGGTACCAGGGGTAGTCTGTAGAGGGAGGGACATACACTGTCAGGTACTGTAGGTACCAGGGGTAGTCTATAGAGGGAGGGACATACACTGTCAGGTACTGTAGGTACCAGGGGTAGTCTGTAGAGGGAGGGACATACACTGTCAGGTACTGTAGGTACCAGGGGTAGTCTGTAGAGGGAGGGACATACACTGTCAGGTACTGTAGGTACCAGGGGTAGTCTGTAGAGGGAGGGACA